>NC_056736.1:276302588-276360548 GCF_019279795.1 Protopterus annectens | reverse complement strand
CTCAGAAAAAATAACTTTGTTTCCCATAAAGGAGCATTTCACCGTTTTGTGTTTTTACCAACTGAATAGCCTTCATGTTTAAGAGAGAGAGAGTACCTGATTTTGGGCCTCTGCCCACTGATTTGGGGGTAGATCTGGCCACCTGCTTGGAGTTGGTAACGTGTGGAAGTTAAATCTGTATCCTTGGGACACTATATTTAAAACCCATTTGTCTTGGGTAATGAGTTCCCAGTTTTTGGCCTGCAGACCAATCTTTCCACCTAAAAGGAGCATTCAGTTGGAAAGTGCTTGGACATTTTAAAAGCAAGTCATTGAGACAGTTTTCCATAGGGGGAGTTTTACAACTCCCAGATTTGGGTGTGGAAACCCCCCCACTGCCAAAGGCGCTGCCAGAAGATAAGTGCTTGGCGTAGGCAGGGGGAAGTCATTGGGACGGTTTCCTGTAAGTCTGTGATTTTTCTTCTCCACTTTTGGAGGTAGAAGCACCCCATTTTTTAGACCTCTATGACCCTTGAGGCTGGGATCTGCCTCTTGGGCGTCTGTATCTGCCCCTTTATAGTCTGACACTGGAAAGGACCAATTCTTAGTAGGCCAGTGTCTGCTAAAACTTGGAGGCTGTACCTCTAAGAAATCCTTGGCTGTTTGCATAGATTTAGCTTTGTCCTCCATTTTCTTTAACCTCTTCTGCTTTAACACCAAAGTATCACGCTGTAATGGAGCATACAATAATTTTGCTTTAACATGATCTGGTAAATTTTGTTCCTTTAACCAAGCATGCCCCCCAATGACAGAACCCGTGACAGCGGCCCTACAGGAGGCCTCCAAAGAATCAAAACCACATTGCAAAGTATGTTTTCCAACTTGCTCAGCTGCATGCAATAAATCCTGCATTTCTTTGTTTTCTGCACCTTCAGAATTTATCAACATTTTCTGTTTAAGCAGTGACATAACATATTGCTGATATTTGAGCATATGAAATTGACAATTTAAAGCTCTTATAGCCTAGGTAGCAGAGGTGTAAATCTTTCCCCACCTGTCTAATGCCCTAGAATCCGTCGGAGGGAGGGGGTAGGGTTTTTTGAAGTGGAGGCTTTGACCCCTTTGGGACCCTGAGAAATAGTTTCTGGGTCAGCAGCAGGGTTCTTGAAAAGGAATTTATGAGAGTCAGGCACCCTGTAGTACCTGTCCGGCTTAACAGGAGCTGGAAGTAAGGAGTCAGGGGTCAGACTGGACTCTGAAAATACATCTAGGGGCCTGTGTTGTGGGAGTAAAAGAAAGTTCCTGAGCCTTTTCTTAGATTCAGAATAATCTTGGCTCTCCCAGTGGAAATGTTCCCTCATGGTATGCAAGGTTTCCCCAAAAGAGTAATCCTCAGGAGGAAAGGCTGAAGGGATAGATTCTTCAGCATCTGAATCCTAATAGGGAGGAAAAGAGTATTCCTGATCAGAAGAGGAATATGAAGAAATGGAAGCCTGATCTGAAGATTCATATTCTGTCTCTTGCCTAGGCCTCTTATCAGGAGGAGGATGGGAATACCTGATCAAAGTAATTAAGTCTTCGGCCATTTTGAGCATCTGTTTTTTGGGCATGGAGGCCTGACCATGAGGCTGTTGTACTTGTTTCTTTGATGCTTTAGTTTTTGCCTTTGTAACTGGAGTCGCTTTAATGTACAATTGAGTAGGTCTGAAAACACCCTCAGAAGCCGATGCCTGCTCAGCGGCTCCGGACCCATCTGAGGGAATAGTTTCCAAAGGTCCAATACCTTGAGCATCCAGCCGCCTAAGCAACTCCACGTGGGAGTCTGTTGCGGGGCCTGCGGGTCCAAAGTAGCAAGCATCAGGGGGCTGCAAAAGCACCTCACGGAGAGCCGGTGAACTGGCGACTGGCTTAGAAGCCTCGTCGTCGGTTTTAGACCTCGGATGCCTGTCCTTTTCTTTTTCTTTGCGTTTCTTGTGAATTGCGGTAGTCGGCTGGATATCCAATGGCATCATGTAATTAAATCTTCTGCCAAAATGGTGAAAAGCAAAATCGTACCGGCGCTTTATAGTGCACTGGTTAAATCTAGCACAAAACTGACAAGCAACGTCGTGGTCACGGCCTAGGCAAGGAATACAGTAAGAGTGAAAATCCTTGGGAGTTATTTGCTTCCCACAAGAAATACAATTATTAACTTTTTCTGACATCGGTCTGGAGCAAGAAAAAAAGTTCTCCCAAACGGGGTACTTAGCTTTTAATGAAGACTTCGGATCTGAAATTCAAACACGAAGATCTCAGGAGTCGGCCGACTGACACTTGCAAACTGCTTCTGCTTCGGGCACCGCGCGGCAAGAAAGACTAAAGAAAACAGCATCGGCTGCATCTTTTATACCCCTGGTGCTCTGACGCCAGGGAAGAGGCGACAGCAACTGACGCCGGACCTAGTCTTTGGAATTCAGGCCGATAGCCTGCCAGCAGGATAACCCAAGTGTAATGACTGCAACAGTGAAACACGAAGAACATCCTGGGATTTCTGCTGTCTGCGTTTGGCTTGCGAACACCTGGAAGGGTCCGGAAAGGACCAATTCTTATAGGGCCAGTGCCTACTAAATCTGGAGGCTGAACTTGTAAGAAATTGTTGACAGTTTGCATACATTTAGTTTCCTGTTCCATCCTTTTAAGAACTTCCTCAACCTTGTTGCCAAACAGGTGGTCCTGTTTCAAGGGAGCATCCTGTTTCAAGGGAGCATCCAACAATTTAGCTTTAACTTGATCAGGCAAAGATTTCTCCTTAAGCCAGGCATGCCTTCTGAGCACAGACCCAGTAACAGCAGCCCTGCAAGAAGCCTCTAATGAGTCAAATCCACATTGCAAAGTATGTTTTCCAACCTATTCAGCAGCATGCATTAAATCCTGTAATTCTTTATGTTCGGCACAGTCAGGAATAAACATCATTTTCTGTTTAAGCAATCCAATAACACGTTGTTGATACTTTAACATATGAAACTGGCAGTTTAAAGCCCTAATGGCCAAGGTTGCAGAAGTGTAAACCTTCTTACCCCATCTATCCAGTGCCCTGGAGTCTCTATCAGAGGGGGTAGGATTTTTAGCAGTAGAAGCCTTAATGCCCTTGGGTCCCTGTGAAATAGTCCCTGGATCCACAATAGGATTTTTAAAAAGGAACTTGTGTGAATCAGGAACCTTTTCTGGGAGCAGGAGGCAAAGAATCAGGAGCCAAACTAGATTCTGAAAAAGGCATCAATAATGTCCAGTATAGGAGGTATAGCTAAAGGCCTATGCTGATGCAGGAGTAAGAAATTCCTAAGCCTCTTCTATGAATCAGAAAAATCCTGGCTTTCCCAGTGGAAATGTTCCCTTAGAGTATGTAAGGTCTCAAAGGAAACATCCTCTGGAGGTGAAGCAGAGGGAACAGAGTCCTCTGCATCAGAATCCTCATGAGCAGATAGGGGCAAATCCGGATCAGAAGAATCAGAAAAATCAGAATCCTGGTCAGAAGATTCATAAACAACTTCAGTCCTAGGCCTCTTAGAAGGGGGAGGTTGGCTTCCCCTGATTAGAGAGTTATAAGATCTTCAGCCATTCTTATCATTTGTTTTTTTAAGCCTAGAAGCCTGAGCATGCGGTCTGGGTGTCAGTTTCTTAGGCATGGTTAAAGATTTTGGCCTAAATGAAGATGGAGGCATCCGTTTAATATGCAAGTCCATAGGCCTGAATACACCCTCAGAAGCCAGTGCCTGCATAGCGGCTCCGGACCCATCCAAGGTAGAGACATCCGCAGGCTCCACAGTTGAAGCATCTCGCGCCATACCGGACTCTGAATGGGTCTCAGTAGAGGCCTTCGAGTCAGAAGTAGCGGGTATCGTGGGCTGCAAAAGCGCCATAGTACAGGCGAACTGGTGACTGGCTTAGGAGAAGCATAGTCGGCGGTTTTGGACCTCGGCGGCATGTCTCCGTCTTTTATCTTTACATTTTTTTCGGAATCCCGGTAGTCGGATGGCTAACAGACGACATTTCTGGAAAATTAAACCGAGAACCGAAATATTTAGAGGCAAAGATATACCGACGACGGATAGTGCGCTGATTAAATAAAGCACAAGCCAAAAGCAAGGTACATCGTGGTCCGGGCCTAGGCAAGGAATACAGTATGAATGAAAATCTTTGTGAGGTATTTGCTTTCCACAAGTAATTCAATTATTAACTTTCACTGACATCGGTAAGGAGCAAGAAAAAGGTTTCCCCAACGGGGTACTTAGCTTTAGTTGAAGACTTCGGTTCTGAAACTTGAAAATTAAAATTTCAGGATTTGGCTGACAAGCACTTGCGAACTGCTTCTGCTTCAGGCACTGCACGGCAAGAAAGACTGATGTAATGGTGTTGGCTGCATGTTTTATACCTGTGACGACCTGACGTCATGGAAGAAGGGACAGCAACCGACGCAGGACCCAAGACTTTGTTAATCAGGCCAACTGAGGGCTACTGCAAAGCAGATAACCCAAATGTAATGACTGCAACAGTGAAACACGACGAACATCTGAGAATCCCAGAACCAGCCTTATCAGATCCGAAGTTAGTCATAACTTCTACTATGGTAGGAGTAGGAGCAAACTACATAGGAAAAAATAGGAACTGTGGGAACAATACATACAGGGGTGGAATGAGGTTTAAAGGAAGCCAGGACTTAAATAAGCTATGTAATGTCTGACTGAAAATGACTGGATAGATTATAAGCAATGTATAACGTTTGCAATTTGAAGAGTGTCAGTATGGTTTGTAATGCAAAATGCTTGCAACTAGGATTGTGTTAGTGTGGTTTGTTTTCATTTATATAAAATGTATGTTTTCATTTATATAAAATGTATGATTATTAAACAATCACTTATGACCTAAGCTAAGATTTTTCTTGTTCAAAAAAGGGGGCAGGAATTGAATAATGTATGTAATGTTGTTTAGATGATATGATATACAGCAATATATATGAAGAGGACCTGTATCAGGTCAGAGGGGTAAACTTCAGATCTGAGTGGGTTGGATCAGACTATGCGGATTTGGCTTTGGAAACTGCAGGATCGAAGTCCTTCAGCTTCAGATCCGATAAAGTCAGATCTGATAATTTAAATACTTTTTGAGGAGGTTCTGCACCAGTAGCTGTGCTCAGAGCAGATCATCAGCAAAGAGCCCGAAGGATGCTTACAGTCTTTTTTGCCAGTTTTCTTCAGGGGGTTGAATACTAGGTACTGTCTGAGAAGATGAAGAAGGGATCAAACCCTTCAAAATAAGCTTATTTCTTCTACTTACCAAGGCCTGTGGATTAAAATCCTTACAAATATCACAGGACATATTCAAATGATCTGGGCCTAAACATTAGATGTATGAGCCATATGCATCTGACAAAGATACCTTGCGACCACAGGCCTTGTGCCTTGCTTTTTAAAAATTTGTTGATTTTTCAGCCTCTAATCCAAAAACTACACACCAAGAAAAAGAAAAAAACAACTTTTTTTCATGTGAAAATTAATAACTGAAGAAATGTTACCAATGATGGTGTTGAAGTTCACAGAGAGTTTTTACCTTTTAGTTTTAAGTCAAGAATAATGCTTCAGGATGTGCAAAGTACTGGTTTATGCCAAAAACAGCATTGGGAGACTGCCTACCAAGATTTTCAAATCAGTCTCCCAGAATAAGGAAAACTTCATATTTTATACATTTTCTTATAAATTTTTTGCATGCAGAATTCTGACATTACATAGCTTTTAACAATTAATACATTTTTTAAAATATTTTCTGCCCTCATGATCCTCTTGCTTAGAGCTTCATGTGAACTCTTGACAAACATGCCTTTTTAAAACATAGACTGGTCTAAGAATTTATCTTTTGACTTTGTGACATTCAGTACCAGTACATACTATCTTACAGACATCCTTGAAATGATTCATCCCCCAGCTTGAGAAGGCCCAGAGAATTCTCTATTAACAGTCTGAAACCAGACTCTTTAAACATAGTATAACATCATAACATCCCTTAACTCTTTCAGCACTTATTTTGCCTTCAGTTATCTGTCAGTACACTACAATTTGCTAATAAAGAGAATGCAGTTGTAAGGCACTTCAAATATATAGCTAAAACTTAAGTGAAACTATATTTTGCATAATAATCATGCATCTTTTATATCTCTTGATTTTAACAAATTATAAACATTTAAATTTGACTAATTTGTGAAAAAATTGCAAATTAATATGCATTTTGTAAATAATCATGAGACATACCATTTTCTGTAACAGTAACTGAGACTACCAGAAAGGAATTGGAGAAAAGAAAGCAAGAACATACCAGGGAGGACTATTATAGAAAAAGATAAAAAAACATATACATTAAATCTGCTTTTAAACTCACAAATGCCATGAAAGTTTGGGGTATAACTGCAACCATGTCTGCACTACAAAGCAGCAAACGAGATTTGAGGCATGGTAGGGACTGATGCATTATAGGTAAGAGAGAAGCTCAAGAGCTTTCAGTGTTCACGAGGTGTAAAAAAATGGCTGGGTCAGATCCTATCCCAATCGTTGAGGAATAAATGAAAATGACATCAGATCTATAGGTTGTATAAAAAGATTACGCAAAATGTAGGAAATCGGAAATGATCAAAATCATTGTAAATTACAATGGACTCAAACTAGAGTACGGAATAATATGTAAATCTTACAAGAAAACTAGCAGGAGTGCACTGGAAGGAATACAATGGAAATATAACACAGGCATCCATAGTTGTGAAAGTGTAAGTTATAAGACAGATAAAAATACCTGAACTTGTACAGTGTCTCATATTGAGACTCAAGGGAAGACTTTATTCAGGTATATAGGGCATTTAGAGACCATTACCTCTGGGAATGCTTGGGGTTATCAAAGAGCAGTACAGACTCAAACAACCTGTTTAGAAAGTTATATCGTAACAAGAGGTGCACTAGCTAGTTCTCTGATAGAGACAGAGAGAGAGCAGCTGATGCCTGGAATAGACTACAAAATTACATTTAAAATATCTAAACTAGTGCTTGCTTTAAGAACCTGACACTTATTTTGGAGACGATTGTACAAGTACACTGGCAGGCTAAAAGGGCCAGAAATATCTCTGCACATGTATGCATGCAGAAGTGCAGCTAGCTATTTTGGCGCCTAGTGCCATCTCCTAATTTGGTAGCCCCTCCTTCAGTGAGGCATTCCTTATGTAAACAGCAAGGTCCATTCTTCCCATCCACACTCCTCAACTCCATGATGAGGAGCAAAAGATCTCTTCTGTCCTTTAAACTGTAACATGATGCTTATAATATTTGTAACAAGCAGCTGCTATAGATTACCATGTTTATATCACATACAAAGTGCTACAATGTTTTAGTTCTGACTGCAATACCAACTTTCATTTAAGATCAACTATGTGATGATTGCACCTCCCCAACACTTTCCACTCAGACCAGATGCCCCTTCACTCTGTTCCAGATACACCACTTTAGGTTTACGATTACTGCTAAACATCCACTGTTGCCCAAGGGAATACATGCTTTGTTTATACACTCCAAACCTGTGGAACCACATTTTGTCAGCTGATCCAAACCAGCCAGTCAGAAACATCTACAGAGACAGTTTTTTTTTTCCTCAAATGACAACTCTTCCCCCTCCTCTTGTGGCTTAGTTTGCTCAGTTGCTTCTCAGGTCCATTCTACTTGATAAGCAGTGCAGTGGGACTGCACTTATCACAGTCCAAGAAAGCAGAAAATCTAGAGCTACAAGTAAACTTCACATAACAGTAGATGCTGAATGATCACTGCTGCAGTGGCCTTATCTATATGGGTTACAGCCTGTCAAGGATATATCCTGCCAGCTTCCAAAACTTCTACGCACCCAAACCATCAGTCAGCTCAGCTGGCAAATTTGGGTGCCAGATCCTTCACAGCTTTCCTGCTAAAAGACAGGGAGACTGAACCTCAAAAGGACAATGCTCAGAAGAACAAAACATAACCATAGCCTGGCATAAACACACCAAAAAACAAAGGGGATGGAGAAAGGGAATGGCTACTGCAGCAGTGATCATTTGAACATCTACTGTTATGGTAAAGTTAACTTATACAACTATACAATGTTCAACACACTGATCATTGTTGCAGTAGCCTTAGCTGCACGAGTAAATTATCCTAGCTTACTACATTTGGGAGGTGGAAAAAAAGTCCAGAAGCCCCTTAAGAATGGTCCTTGCAAAGCCTAATCTAGGCCAAAAGGAGGACTCAAGTTTATAGTGCTTTGTAAAAGTATGTAGGGAGGGCCAAGTTGCACCTTTCCAAAAAGGCAAAGATGAAGCCAAGGCCAGGGATACTGTCAGGTCCCATAGAAGCTGTATTCTTGGCCTTGGATAGTGCTGTTTTAACCAGTACAGCAGTAATACAGGATGCCTGGCAATCTACTGGTATTGTGACTGGTCCTTTGGGAAGGGAGAGAGGGGTAAAGTTGGCACTGAATCTGTGTGCCAGTATATTGGCAATATCTGTCGGCTCTGTATAGGAGGTGCCATTGTGCAGTATCTCAGAACAAATCTGGGTATTGCCGTGGAGATTCTTTACATAACTAATAAAAGGCCTTGTGGTTGTCTTTACTATCTGCTGCAATTCTGTTTTCATAGTTAGCTTTAGAGGATTTGATGAGGGATCTCAGCTTTTTGTTGAGCCTGATAAGGGAGTTTTTCCAGTCTTGACTTCACCTTATTCCGCATCACTTTCCTCCTTCTGTTGTAGAGTTTGTTTATGGCAATGGACCACCAGATTGGCTTCCTTTTTTTGGAGGAATGTGTCTTGGTTCTATTGGCTATGGTGACATCCACGCATTTGTGTATTTGTTTGTAAACTACATTGGTATATGATTCGGCGGTCATGCAACTATTCTCCATTTGCATGGGTGCCATGAGGTTAGCCATCTCTGTTTTTAGGAGCCCAAAGCTAGCTTTGGAGAAGTTTTTTCATGGTGGTTACCTTTGCGGGGGGTGGGAGGGATGTGGATTTCCAAGGTGATTAGTTTGTGGTCGGATCCAACCAGGGAGGAGTTGACTACTGGTGTAGAGCATTGGTCACCCAATGTTAGTAATGACCAGGTCAAGGATGTTGCTACCTCTAGTGGAGGTAAGAATGAGCTGGTCCAGGGCATTGGAATTAATGAATTCCAGAAAAGGTTGGGCAACTGAATTGGTACACGAGTAGTTTTCCCAGTTAATGGTGGGGTAGTTGAAGTCTCACAGTATGAGAGTGATAGGCTGGACCATAACATTCCCCAGGGTGCTTAGTGGAGTGCGAGTCTTGGGACATGGTTGGGGACCTATAGCAGGCTACAACCTGAATTGCTGTCTTACCCAATGTTAGCTGCACCTAAAGTACCTCAGATGCGTTATGTTGGGCTACCAGTCTGGAGGTGTGCGCATCCTTTACAAATATAGAAGCACCACAGCCTTTGGAGCTTCGGTCCAAGTTCTGGGGCCGAAAGGTGTGGAATGAGTTATAGCCTGGTAGTGCATGGGTGCTTTCTGCTGCCTTGAACCAGGTCTCTTATGACATAAATATCAATGTTCTCCATTTTAAGGAGTGCGTCGAGCAAGTGCATTTTGAGATTTAGACTTCTAGCGTTGAAGAGCATGACCCTCAGACTGCATTTGTTTGTAGCTGTTACGGTGGTAATTAGGTCTTTGGAGCACCGCCTAAAAAAGGCATTCTAGGGGTGGCAAGAGCCTTTGCCGATATCCGGAAGCCCATGGGTGACAGATGCAGGGCATCTCTGGCAAACACAATATAAAAATTCAAAGGAGGGAAACACAAAATTAAAATCCAAAGGAGGGGCAACTGGTTTTCTTGCAGGCCTCTTATGCAAGACCACTTTCAAAAACATTTTGGATGTGAGAATGTGTGAAAGAGGAGGATCCATGGGCAGACATACTGAAACGGCCAAAAATAAACCTTCATAAAGGAGTAAGAGAGGCCCACAGGATAGTGTCTCACAAATATTGTAAAACTAGATAACTAGCCCTGAATGGGTGCTGGTTATGCTGTCAGCACAAACTAAAAAACTTTTTCATTTGCTAATATAAAATTTTCTAGTAGCAAATGTTCTTGCCTCCATTAGTACCTGCTGTACTCCTTAGTAAACAATTGCCTAAAAAGAATTAAAACCCTATTTATTGTCCAGGTATTCAGTTGAAGCCAACTGGTGCTGGGGTGCATCAAACACCACTGAACTTGTGTAAGTACATCCAGGCTGTTAGGAAACTTGTGGCAATTGTCCCTGGCCATTTCCAGAAGAGAGAGAATCACAGTTGCCTGGGTCAGAAGAGAGTCACCACAATGATGTTGGGGGATTCCTACTGAATTTTCAGAAGTACCCGGGACAATAGCAGAAAGGGTGGAAAAGCAGACAGGAGCATTCATGTTCAAGGAAAAGAAAAGCATCCCATCTTCCAGGCCTTATTGTAAGGAATCCTGAAGCAGAATCTTGCCAGCTGATTGTTCAGAGAGAAGGCAAAGAGGGCTGCTTGGACTCCCCACAAATGGATGAAATCTTGGAAAACCCCCTGAACTAATTTCCAGTACTGAGGGTTTGCCCTTGTCCTGCTCAGTTTGCCACAACATTCTGGCCTGATATAATGTAAAATGCCTCTAGAGTGACATTTTGCTGTGAAGCTATAGCCAAATCTAACATGGCTAGTCAGAAGAGGGGCTACCTCCTGGTTCTCCCTTTGTTAGTTGATGTACCACATATTGCGGCATTGTCTGTAACCATTTGAAGAGGTGCAGGGGACCAAAGATGACTCACAGAGTTGAGTGCGTAGATCAGAACAAGCATCACTTTTATATTTATGTACTTGCATTCAACTTTGGTGCCCCACACACACTTTGTACTTATCTCTTCTGAAACTACTCCCTAAGCAAAGCCCAAGATGTTTATGGTGACTGACCGATTTGAAACAGAAGGGGAGACCAGGAGTTAGGGAGGTCTCTCATTGCCACCAAAAGATTTCTTTCCTGACAAACCCCAGCACTGGAATTTGAAAAGATAAAGATTGTTGATGCTGGGACCAGAGATTTCACATACCATTGTATCCTGAGGTAGCCCCTCATGACTGAAGTCGGAGTGGAAAACCTTAAAAACAGATCTAAATATTTTTCCCCCCATGGAAGAAAAGGTCTTTGAACTCGGGTGTCTAGTTGACATCTCAGGAACACAATCTTGCTTGAGGGAGTCATGACAGACTTAAATGTTCTCTTGGAATCGCAGCTTGTGTAAGAGCTCTCTCAAGAGAGAGAGATTCCTGACACTAAAAAAAAAAACTCTACAAAGATCAGTGAGTAGTCTACATACGGAGAAAGTGGATACCGTGAGCCTGCAAAGAGCTATAAAAAGAAGTGGTGTACTCACCATAACGTTCCATCTGTCTTTTCCATTTTCATTTATCCTCAACATATGGATTCAGTTGCAAATGACTCTGCCATTAATACAGCTCACAAAAGTCAAAGACTCGAGCTTAACCCTTTCCCACAATGCTCCTCTTGCTTATCTCAGATACAGTTTTCTGAAAGACAAACAATGAAAAACCCCACAAGTCTTCATAGAGATCATATCTGGAACTAAATAACAATAAATGATGCATGTCTATTATCCTTTCCACCAAACACTTCAAGGGCGAGAAAAGGTGGGAGGGGAATCGAGAATAAATGAAAATGAACAACACAGATGGAACATTATGTTGAGTGCATAACTTCCTTATCTGAGGATGTCAATTTTCATTTTATCCTCAACATATGGGAAAAAGTCCACAGCCACCTTTGACCTTGGAAGGACTCAAGGAATGATATTCCCGAGCACCACAGAACCAAATGATGCTCTTCCCCTGGAGACCAGATCCAATTTGTAATGGCTAATAAAAGTATGCAGAGAAGCCCAAGTGAGTGTGCACAAATATCATCCATAGAAGCTCTGGACTGAAAAACTGCTGAACTAGCTACAGCACTTGCAGAATGTGCCTTTAAAGTCCTAAGCAATTTTCTTTTCTTTTTATTATAGACAAAAGAAATACAATCTTTGAGCCATCTGGCTAGTGGCACTTTGGTCACTGGCTGGCCAAGTGTTGTAGATGAAAATGGCACAAATAGCTGGTCAGATTTTCTTAAATCCTTAGTTGTGTACATAGAAACATATTTGTCTGTGAACATCTAACAAATGTAAGCAGCACTTACTGTTAGCAAAGTTGGGAAAAATACTGGTAAATTAGTAGTCTGATTAATGTTGGTCTCTAACACTACTTGATTGGTTCTTAGCAAAACTCTATATTTGTGGAAAATCAAATAAATAAAGGGGTTTACATGATAAGGCTTGTACTTCTGAAACCCTTCTGGTAGAAGTTATTGCCACTAAAAGTATAGTTTTCCAGAATAACAATTTATTTATCATTTATTCCAGTTTGAAGACCGGGGAGGTCCACTGGGCTCAGGGAGCCCGTTTTCAGTGGAGGCCCGGGGAGAAAAGCTCCACAATACATAGTTTAGTTACATGAATTACAAAGAATCTTTGCACTACAAACAGGTAGCATTCAGAAAAAGAAAATAATTACAAGTTTGTTTAGGCGAGAAAGATAGGCATATAGCATGATGGCTACATATTACAGTTTAGTTACTTATACAATCTACATTTGTGAGTGAGGTTAGCTTGGTGTGAAGGTTAGCCAGGAGTATAAATAGAGGAGAGCTTGAGAGGTATGGGGTAAAGTGTAGAGTCCTGTCTTGAATAAAGAGAAGAATGAAGTAGAGTTTCAAAGTTTTCAAGGTTGTCACAGGTCCTCAGTGAAGAGGAGAGAGAATTCCATTTTTTAGCTAAGGAGAAGGAAAGCAGAAGATGACCAGCTGGGTGCTTGGGTTTGTGGATGGTGACTAGGTTTTAGTGGGTAGATCGGGTTCTATGGGGGTATATGGTTGTAGAATATTGGATAGAACAGGGTAATTAGTAGGTTGGAACAGTAATCTGTGGGCTGTGGCGATTTGGAGAAAGTCTAGTTGGTTGGGGAGTTCAAGCCAATTTAATGAGTGAAGGGAGGTACAATGATGGGAGGAGGATTTGGCTTTGGTAGCAAATCTGGAGATTTTACTGCAACATATTTCCAGTTTGGAGGAGAGAGTAGAGCATAAATTAGTAAGCAGAGGAGCGCTGTACAGTAGAGAGGGAAGGAGATAGGTCGTGGCAAGAGTTAGTCTGGTGGCAGGAGAGAGGAAGTAGCTGTTTCTGCAAAGTACACAGAGTTTTATGTGTGTTTTCATAATGTTTAGCTGGACATGAGTGTTAAATTTCAGGTGTTTGGTGGAGGGAACGACCTCTATAATGGAGTTGTTTTGGCTCGTAATTTGAAGTGATTAGTTGTCAACAGGGGAAGTTTTTGAAGGAGAGAATAGAAGGATTTTAGATTTGTTGGCATTTAGTGAGAGGTGATTTTGGAGCATCCAGTTTTGGGTGGTTGAGAAGGTTGTTTGTGTCAGTAATTGGAGATCTGTTAGGTTAGAGGCGCTGCAGATCAAAGTAGAATAGTCAGCATATTGCATAATTTTGGTATTGGGTATGGCTTTGTGAAAGTTTTTAATAAAGATGTTGAATAGCACTGGGCCAAGTATGGATCCTTGGGGTCCTCCAGTGGGGGTAGGAAGGAAAGTGGAGGTGCCTTGGCCCCATTTTACAGCCTGAGACCTGTCTGAAAGATAGCTGGAGAACCAGGAAAGTGTCTTGTGGTAGAGATGATTTAGGAGGTGGGTATGGGAGATGGTATTGAAAGCTTTAGATAAATCCAGCAGAACTGTAGACACTATTTTACCAGAGTCCCGAGCTAGATTAATAGTATGTAAGGAGAGGAGGACAGTGTTGGTACGGTGTCCTGGGCGGAAGCCGTGTTGGGTAGGAGAGTAGCTGGTGTTTGGTAAGAAATGGCATGAACTGAAGGTGGATGCATTTTTCAAGCAGTTTGGAGATTGGGGAGAGGATGGCTATGGGGTGGAAATTTGTGACGTTAAGTTTTTGCCACCCTTGTGAACTGGAAGAATATAGGCAGCACGCCATCGTTTAGGTACATAGGATTCAAGCAGGGATCTACTGATCAGGATGCTGATAGGGAGAGCAATTCCATCAGTGGCTATTTTTAAGAAGGAGGATGGAATGTTGTCATGGGCATTAAAGCATGATTTTAGTTTTGAGAGTAGTTTTTTTTATAAGGTAGGTGGAGACGGGTTTCAGTTCGAAGTTAGGGGGAGGGGGGGAGAAGAGGGCGAGGAAGATTGAGTGTGGTGGTGCAGTGGGATATTGTTGGTAAAGGTTGCTGTCAGCTCAGCAATAGAAGTGGTGAAGAAGGAATTGAATAGTGAGGCAATTTCAAGGTCAGATTTGCTGCTGTCAGGACAGGGGTTATTTTTAGTACCTGGGCTAAGGAGGGAATTGAGTTCCAAAATTGTTTGGGGTTTTTTGGATGATTTACTTGTAGTTTGATGTAGTAAGACTTTGTTGACGAGGTTTCTTAATTGTTTATATTCAAGTAAGATTAATGGTCATTTATACTGGAGGTATATTTTCCAGGTTTCCTCTCTTTGTAGCATAATCTTTTTGGTGTCTTTGGTAAGCCATGGGGCGGTCTCAGTTTTTACTCTTTTTGTTCTTATTGGAGCTAGGGAGTTGAGGACACAACAGCTGTGTCTAATGGAAGAGTTTTTAGGGGGCTCCAGTTAGTTTGCTTAAGGGAGTCAGAAAAAGTAGTAGGATTAAAGTTAGAGAGGTTACAAGTATGAATGAAGAAGTGGTGGGAGTCTGGGGAAGTGAGGGTAGCTCGATGGGTGAAGGCTGGGAGATGGTCTCCCGAGTCAGGAATGACACCAGATTTTATGACTTTATTAGGATGAGATACTATAATCCAGTCTAGTATGGAGCCAGGGGGGTTGATTTTGTTAAGCCTAGTAATGGAGTTAGTAAGTTGGGTGTAGTTAAATAGACTGACTGACATGGTGGGATTAGGGTTATTGATTTTGTTCCAATCAATACTTATATCTCCAAATATGTAGGTAGCTTAATATTAGAGGAGGTCCAGGAGAGGATGTCTTCCAGGGTAGTGGTGTTGTTACCTGGAGGAATATAGAGGGGAAATGAAGCAGATGCTTTTATGGTTATTTATTTTTAGTAGGCCAGTAACAAGTTCACCATTATTGAAAGAAGGGATGGAATTAGGATATGGAGTAATGAACAACTGGTTGGAGTAGATTACTACATCACCACCTCTCCTACTTAAGCGGTCAGATCTAAGAGACTGAAATCCAAGGGGAAGAAATTCGGAGTCACTTATATGAGGTTTTAACCAGGTTTCTGAGATGGCTACAATATCCAGTGAGTTGTGATTGAGCCAGGCATGAGAGAGAGTTAATTTTTTTTTTTAATTTTGGGCATTGATGGTGAGGAATTTGATGTATTTACAGGCTGATTTATTGTTGGTGCTAGGGTGGTTGGTTGGAGAGAAGTTCAGTCCTGGATTAGGGTGAATGTCACCAGCTAAGCAAAGGTAAGTGAGAAAAGGAATAAGTATCTTTGGTTTGTACTTTGGTAGTTGTGCCTGGCAGTGAGTAGGTTTAGGTTTGTAGTATTTAATTGGGACTGGGAAAAGCTTTACTTTAAGTGGAGGATAGGGTGGGAGGGAACTAAAGAGGCAAAAATATTGTGGAAGTGTGTTGTGAGGGGGAGGAAGAGGATCACATTCAGCTAATGATTCAAAGAGGGTGAACAGTGGCTTATAGCACTATGCCGAGATCCCAAAGTGGGGTAGGATCTTTGTAAGGGTGTTTTAGCAACAGTACTCTTACTTAAGAAGGCCTTGCAAAGCTTATGAGAAGCCACAGAGGATTCTTTAAAACAATTATGGAAATTAGAAATAGCAGCTAATTGAATTTTTATGGTAGACTGAGAACTACCTGCTTTAAAATGTGAAGCTAAAATTCTAAGACTTTATCAAGGAGCACTGAAAAATGGTCAGTATTGTTATGAGCTCAAAAGGTAAACCTCCTCCATTTACTAGACAGTTTAAGGGTAGCTTGTTTATGAGAGGCTAAGAGTATATGACATACCAGGGAAGAGAGAGAGTGGGGGATGCCTGGTTATTAACAGAACTGGAGAGACCAAGTTGTCAGCTTGAGATTTACAATGTTCAGATGGATTAATCCCTCTGGAAGAGATAGGTCTGGAGCCGGGTCCAGAATCCAAGGCTGTTGAATCAGATAAGGCCAAACAAAGAGGAACCTTATCTGTTGAAGCCAATAAAGGTGCAATGAGGATTTGCTCTTCAACTTGATTACTTTCTGTAGGAATTTTGGGATTAGAGGAATTGGGGAAAGGCATACAGCAGTCTGGAGGGCCAAATATGAAGAGCATCTCTCGGTGACTCCCCCGGAGGGAGGATCAGGGCAAAGTAGTTGCGCACTGGTTGTTTAGGGGAGAGGCAAACAGGTTGCAGCACGGTTGGCCCCATCGACGGAAAAAGTTTTCAGTCACCTCTGGACTGAGAAAGCACTAGTGAAGCAGGAGAATGCACCAGCTTAGTTCATCTGCTATCACACTGCAATTTCCAGGAATGCATTGCTATCAGAAAGTGGTGGAAAGATCACCCACTGCCACTCTGACAGCTTCCTTGACAAAGGGGATAGGATTTAGTTCCTCCCTGTTTGCTGATGTACCAAACCGCTGACATATTGTCCATTTGAAAAGCAATCGTTCTTGAAGAAAGAGCAGTCTGAAAGACTTGCAACACTAAAAGCACTACCCTTGGCTCCAGTACACTGATATGCAAGTTGGCCTCTGTGGGGGACCAAGTGCCTTGCGACAGTCTTGCCCAGATAATGCCACCCCATCTGGGTGGCATCTGCGATCACTATGGCTTGGGGTTGTGATGAGATAAAGGACTGCCTAGAAGAACATCTTCGGAATGCATTCACCAAGCTAAATCTTTTCTGCAAAGATTGGTGATCAAAATCAGGTCTGACATGGATTGGTGTAACATTGACCATCGAGACGCTAGCAACAATTTTAGTATCCTCATGTGGTATCTTGCCAAGGGAACTAGAGTTCTAGTTGCAGCCATGCAGCCCAGTGCTTGGAGTAGACAAGAGGTTACTTTTCTGTTGCGGATTAGTTTCTGTGCCTGAACTCTGACTTTCTGTAATCTCACAGGGGAAGATAAGCTATGGAAGTCTGAGTACTCAGAACGGCTACTATGAACTCTAAATTCTGAGCTGGGGTCAATTTCGATTTTTCATAATTTACAGTTACTCCCACAAGTACATGGTCTCTTGCTTCTGTCAACTGATGTCTGGTCGGAGTGGTAATGAGCCAATCATCTAGATACGGAAACATTCTCAATTCCTGCAGTCTCAAGTGAGCTGCTACTACTGCCATACACTTGGTGAACACCCTGGGGGCTGTGGTGTGACCAAATGCAGAACTCCAAATTGAAAGTGACTGGCTTCCAGCTGGAAGCAGAGGAATCTTCTGGATCGTTTGTTCATTTTTATATGACAAAACACACCCTAAAGATCTAATGAACACATCCAATCGTCTTTTCCCAAAAATGGAAGAATGGACTGTACCATGACCATCAGGAATTTGGTTTGACAAACTGATTTGTTCAGTACACTTAGATCCCAAATAGGTCTCCAGTCCCCTGTTTTTTTTGGCACCAAAAAGAAGCTTGAGTAAATTCTAAACTCTCTCTGGCCTGGTAGGACTCCTTGGATGACTGTTTTTCTAGCAGTTTTTGGATTTCTAGAAATGCTTGTACCCTCTGACCGGGTGGAACATCATGGATTTTCTTGCCTATAGGAAGAAGAAAGGAAAAAGAACTGTATAGCGTCTCGATATAATCCTCTGCACCCAAGCATCCAATGTTATTTGTAGCCAGGCATTTCGGTGCAAGGATAAGCATTCCCCGACTGCCCCTAGAGGAAGACAATCAGGCCTCCTTTCAGGAGAGCTGGCAGGATTTACCAGAGAAAGAATCACGGAAATCCTGGTTTTGTGGGTCACCAATGCCACGTGGCATCTTCAATTAAAGTTCCCACTCTACCCCTGAGAGAACTACATCATGTGTTCTGAAAAGGCCCTTGGGACTTTTTGAACCACATTTTTCCATTGCTTCTCTGATTTCTAAAGAATGGTCTTTGAGAGATGAAAAACGTACGCCCACAGCAGAAAGTCTTACATCTTTCTCACACTTGGATAAGGTTTCTCTAACTTTTGTGCCAAACACTGTTGATCTGTCAAAGGATGCATTGATGAATGAAGACTTAAATGCCTCTGCAAAGTCACATAGGTGCATCCAGGCAGGTCTCCTAATGGCAATACCTGAACCCGCTGCTCTGGTGGGTCCCTTCAGCTGCATGAGCGATAAGCCTCATGTACAAATTTGATACAGACTCAGGGTAGCCAACTAGGAAGCAACCATTTCCTGGACATACGCAGAAACGGTTCCTGCAAGGGTATTTAATAATTCCTTGACAAGATCCCTCTGAAGTCTGATAAAGTGTGCCAAGAAATTCAAGGACCTTAAGACAAAGGTCAGTGATGCATAGACCCACTGCCCAAGCCTATCCATTGCTCAAGAGTATGTTGGGTGGATGGATAGAGAAACTTTTTGGCCAGTTCCTTCTTTGTCGCCATCTCCACAGCCATGGCATCAACTGCTAACCCTTTGGCCCACAACTGTTTGCCTTCAGGGGTGGAGAGAATTTTGTTAGGTCTCCTGGGGATAGGTTCGATAATATCAGGGGCCTTCCACACCCACAGAGATCAAATGAATGAGCTCGTCAGTGGGTGAAATCACACAAGAGGTAGAGGGTCAAGTGCCAAGGGCCAGCAGGTACACATACTCCTTGGAAGAGGATCTTGGGACTTCCAGTCACTCCTCTGTTTCAATATTTCCAAGATTTCTCCAAAGGAGACATCATCAGCGGGTGATCTTGGGGATCCTTCCCCTTCATTGAAGTCTGTTGTCTTCAGTGATAGATTCCTCTGGGGAATCAAGTGCTTCCTCTTGCATTTCTTAGATACCTCCTCAGTGGGGTGATCTGGGGAAGTATTAAAAGAGGAGAGAACTTTTACCTGGAACTCCTGTGGTCTTGGCACTCACTGACCCAGTGGGAGTGCAGGATAAATATCTGGGTGCGAGGAGAAAGGGGCACTGGCTCCAAAGTGGAAGGGGCCAACCGTCTAACTGCAGCAGTTAGAGCTTTCTCCATGGTCTCGAATGCTGGACCCCCAAGAGGAAATGGAGCCCAGAACCAAGAAAGACCGCCTTGGAACTGTGGTCACTCCCACTCCGAAGAGGCAGCTTCCAAGACCGAAGCCGGAGCTGAGCTGATCCATGCTGAAGCCCTAAGATGGACAGACAGCTCCAAAAAAAAAATAGGTGCTGACTCATGCCCCCTGGAGCTGGCAGGACAGACTGCTTCCAAATCTGAAAGGACCAAAGACAGGGATATCTTTGGAACCGATACAGTCAGTACTGGGCAGCTCAGAGCAGAGAACTCTTAATACTTCAGATGAAGTCAGAGGAAGAAAAATCAGGGGGTAAGGGAAGGATCAGCTCCCATAATCAAGAGGACTTTAGCCGAAGAGGTATTCAACAACCCTCTCGCTCAGAGTATCTTATTCACCAGCCTCTCTACATCATTTTCAGTTAAGCTCTTGATGGAATGCACAAGAAAGGGTGGAGGGCAATTTTGACCTTTCCAGAAAAGGTGAAGGTTGCCTTCCTGCCAAGGGGGAGACAGAGGGTGAATATGAGGTTCTCGGAATATCCATAATGGATGGCTCGTCAATTTAATTACTTGGTGCCGAAGTAGTCGATAATGAAAGAGATGTCTGCGCCGAAAGTTTGTCTCTCAAAAATTCCAGATGCTTCTGTATTGAAACGCTAGGTGCAGAAGACTTAGTTGGCTCCAATAAACTCGGTTCCACAGGTCCCTTTGGTACTGAAGTTTTAGTACAGGATTATGTTGGTTCCAAGGGTTCTAAAGGAACCGAAGACTTAGACTCTTTAAGGACGGTGCCGACAGAGTGGAAGGCACTGATAAGCTTCTCTTTTTTGGTTTCTCCAAAGCTTTGGTAGAAGAAGAGTAAGGAAGAGAAGACACATCGGTCTTACTCTTGGATATGTCAACATTGGATAAGGCCTCACTGAAGGCTGATGGAAGCATACCCTTCAAAATAAGTCTGTTATGTCTTTCCACTAGCTCCCTCTGACAAACTGTGACAGAGCAGTCTTTTTGAAGGTGAACAGGGCCTAGGCAATAAACACACAGCAAATGAGCATCTGACAGAAATTTTCTGCTTGCATTTCTGGCATCTTTTGAATCTAAAAACTTTAGGTTCATCAGCCATAATGAAAATTACAAAGTTTGTTAATAATTGGTGTCAACAGGGACTCACATAGGTAGAAAAGCTTCAGAAACAGTAACACTCACTAAAGAAGGAATTTTCTTTTCAACAAAAGGAGAAAGCAGCAGGAAGAAAAACTAACAAGGACAGTTAAGAATACACAGAAGTGTAGGGAAAGAGGACAGGACAAATCTAAAAAGGTTCTAAAGAAAAATAGAAAGGAAGTAAAAAAAACGTTCAAATTTTGAAATACGTCAAAAAAGCAAAACTTAGCTCGAGAGCAATGGTGAACACATCTGTCATGAAGATTGGCAAATGAGATCTGTGGTAACTAGGAGAGCAGCACTGTGGGCAAGGGTTAAGCTAGAGAGTTTTTGCAAGCTGTAATAATGGCCAAGTCGGGTCCGAGGCTCGGAACCAAACTCATATGTCGAGGATAAAATGAAAATGGTCATCATCAGATCTGGAGCTAGACACTTTGTGAACACTCTTGGTGCAGTGGATAGTCAAAAGGGTAAAGCAGAGAAATGAATGTGAATCAGACATGTAAAACCTTAAGAAAAGTCTGAAATCTGGATGAACAGGGATATGATAAGTGTCTTTTAAGTCTACTGTTATGTCTTCTCAATTTTCCTGGTAAAAAGTTGCGACGTGACATCATTTTGAATATGGGCACTTTCACAATCAGATTTAGGAAAGAAAGAAACAGAACAGGTGTTGGTCTTTAGGAACATCATTTTGTTTAAAAACATCTTCACTTATGACAAAGGCAATCACACATTTACACAAATCCAAAGAACCTGTACTGACATTTTCAGTTGCAAACAATATAAATCACATAAAATCTTCAATACAGTCACTGTCAGCCAAACATTAAATAGTTCATTCAATTCCTGCCTTCCCTTAAACCTCATTTCTTCTCCAAAACATTATTCTACATTTATTGTTCCAACAATTCCCACTTGTTTTTTTTTTCTATGTAATTTGCTCCTACCCTTTTCTAAAGATCCCATATCCAGTTCTTTTATCTCTGTTACTACATTCACTACTTCTAGTATGGTTGGATTAAACTCAGCAATGCCCAAGTCTAGGAAATGCTAATTTTTGTATCACAGCTCAAACAATAATTTCCTTAGTTACACCAATTTGTTCACTCAGCATTTCTAACAAAGTAGTCTGCAAGGAATTTTTTAACATCTGCCAGTTTCATTAGACTTCTAAAGTACATGTTCCCAATTGCCTCTTTCTTCTACATCACAACTTCCAACATTTGCAATCTACCTGAGGAAAAATTCTCTGAAGTCTGCCTTCCTATGCAAACACTTCCAAGCAAAGACCTTGAATCTTCTAAGCTTTGTTGCATATTTGGGAGCCATACATGTATCCTCCCATTCTTTCTTTGAGAATTACTTATCCAACCTCTCTTTCCAATCCTAAACCTTCTCTGACTGGTTCCTACAGTTATCATGCAATATTTTGTATGCCTTACTAATTATCACCTAACAGCAGATTCTGTTATAGATTCGACAAAAACTCTACCAGTGCTGATCTTTTGCTTAGGAAACCCCTACTTCTTTTTTTTTGCCTATACTATAATATCAGTCTTTGATAGGGAAGGTAATCTCAAGCCAGCAGTCCAAATGAATTCTTGGCCTCTTCCCACTCTATTACCTTTCCTTCTCTAATTATTTGCTCCTAGTATATTCTTTCCTTTGCCAGTTTTCTGCAGTAAAATTCCAGTCTGGTCTATATTAAAATCAGCGAACACTGATTTATCGACCTCATGTAAGCAAAAGCTTACAATCTCCAACATTTAGAACAGTGATTTTTTTTCCAAGGGTGTGCCCCCCCACACCCCTACTTAAATATACCAACTCCGAGGGCGCTCTACAAGGACGAAAACGGCAAAGTAACCGAGGCAGCCAAACGATTTCTTTCCCAGGGAAAGAAATCGCTTACATGCCGTTTTGCTATTTTGCCGTATCGTGCTTTCAAGTTTGATCAAGATGTATTCGAAGGAATGCGTCTTGGAGCATATAATAGGAACCCTTCCAGTCACCTCTTGCCCATTCTTCATACTCCTAATTGCAGTCATCCCTATTGGTAGAGTCTTTCTCCACTCCCATGTTAGTTTACTTCTTAGAATACACAGTGCTGCTTTATGAATACAACATCCTGTATGATTGTTATTCTCTAAGGATCTGCTTCCAAAATTCCACTCTCTCCTTACTTCTTGAGGTTCCCACATTTCATCATCATCCTTTTCCACTATGAATGACGGCTTTACGCTTGTGATATGTATAGCACCCTAACTACGCAGCTCAAACACCCCTTCAGATCAGCAAATCTCAAGGCCATTTTTCTATTGGAAAGATAGACTTATCCCACTTGACTCCTGCTCTCCCCCCCCCCCCCACATAAAATCCCTCAACTCTATCGCTATCCACTTTTCTGGATGACATAAATATGCCTGACCTGCAAATAAAAGTACATGGACTAAACATTTTCACTGCTTGTATCTTGCTATCCTTAAACAAGAGCTTCCACTTACACAGTTTTTGTATAATCTTTCATTTAGTGTCTTCCCACATATCCTTAGCGGCCATACCAGAATCCCCTTTATCCCATACTCTAAACCATATTTATGGGAACATGATAAAATGATGTAGGTATCATTGAACCAATTTGTGTGTGGGTAACAGTTTACCTCTATTGCCTTTCTTTTATCTGCATTTATTTGGTATCCCAAAAGGACTTGAAACCGTCATGGCATGTTCCCTAACGTCATCATCATCCCCTTTTTTCCCCATTTACATGGGGTCGGGGTATCGTATTAACTGTCACCAACTCTCTCGATTCAGTGCCACTCTCCTGCCTTCTTCAACACTCATGCCTGACTGTCGCAGATCTTCTTTCACACAATCCATCCACCTCTTTGCTGGATGCCCCCGCTTCCTCTTACCTTCTTCCTGTCTGTCCCAAATCTCCCTCACCAGATTGTCTTCTGCTTTGTCCCAAATCTCCCTCACCAGATTGTCTTCTGCTTTTCTACACATGTGCCCATACTATTGTAATCTGTTCTCTTCGATCTTTTCTGCAATTGGAGCTACTTTGGCTTCTGCTCTTATGTCCTCATTTCTTCGCCTGTCCCGCAGTGTGCATCCTACCACCTTTCTCAGGCACTTCATTTCCATCACCTCTAGATTCTTCAACTGTTCTGCCTTTACTGCCCAGGTTTCTGTACCATACAGTAGTACTGGTCGCACCACTGTCTTGTACACCTTACTTTTCAGCTTCTTTGGCATTCTTCTGTCATAGACTACACCTGATACTCTATGCCAGTTGGCTGGAGCCCCTCTGATTCTAGCTTTGACCTCTTCATTCAGACTACCCTTCTCCTCAACCACCCCTCCCAGATACTTGAAGCTGTTTTTACCTGTTCCACTATCTTCCCATCTATCTCTATTCTCAGCTTCTTCTAATTTCCCCAATCTGCTGCCATTACCACTGTCTTATCTGTGCTTAGTTTCATCCCATGTGACTTCAGATTTGCATTCCATTCTCCTACCCTTTGCTGAAGTTCTCGATCAGAGTCTGCCTGTACTGCCACATCGTCTACATACAGAAGCTTTGTTGCTCTGACCCCTCCAACCTGTTTGCTGATGTAGTCCATTACCAGTATGAACAGCAGTGGGCTCAGAGCTGAACCCTGGTGTACACCCACTCCCACTGGGAACCCCTCAGTGAGGCCAAACACTGCTCGTACTTGAGTCACTGGGTCCTTGTACATAGCCTGTACTAATTCTACCAATGTTTCTGGGACTTCAAACCACCGCAGTACTGCCCAGATCAGCTTTCTTGGGACCTTGTCATATGCTTTCTCCAAGTCTAGGAAAGCCCAGTTTGACTCTCTCCTCTTCTCTAGTTTCTTCTCAAGTATCTGTCTCAATGCAAACATCGGGTCAATTGTGCTGCATCCTGATCTGAATCTGAACTGTTCATCTCCCATCTTACATTCTACTACTCTGCGTATCCGTTTATCAATCACCCTCTCCAGAACTTTCATGCAATGTGGTAGGAGTTTGATGTCTCTGTACTGTCCACAGTTGTGGATGTCCCCTTTGTTCTTGTACACTGGCACAAGTATGCTTATTCTCCAGTCATCTGGGATACGCCTTTCTCTCCACACTGCAATTAGTACCCTCAGGAGCCATTTCTCCCCTAGCTCACTCAGCATCTTTATCATATCTGCTGTGACCTCATCTGAGCCTGCTGCTTTCCCGGACTTCATTTTCCTTAGTGCTGCTCTTACTTCTAAGCTGGGCTGCTCTTCTACTCTCATTGTAGGCTGTTTCTGGGGCAGTACCGCTTCTGTGGGGTTTTCTTCATTCAGAAGCTGCTGGAAATACTCCTTCCATCTGCCTTTGATGTCCTGTGGGCTGGTAAGCAGGTTGTTGTTGGAATCCCTTATGAAGGGTGTCTGACTATCTTCTTTATCTTTCTGTCTTTGCCTTGCAACCTGGTATAGTTTCTTTGTGCCCCTTACTGAGTCACTTTCCAGAAGCTGCCTCTGATGCCCTATTCTTTGCTATTGCAACTTCTTTCTTAGTTTCTTTGTTAGCCAACCAGTAGTCCTTCCTAGCTTGGTCAGTCTTTTCAATCTCCCACTTCTTCCTGCACTCCTTCTTTCTTTTGATTACTTCCTGCACTTCTGCATTCCACCACCAGCTTTCCTTATGTACCTTATTTCAATACCTGGCTCGGCCACATATCTTTTCTGTAGTCCTAACACATGCTGTTTTTAGGCGCTGCCACTCTTCAACTCCACCTATTTCCTCCTCTTCTTGGGGTGCTAGAGCTCTGAGTAATTCCTTGAACTGCTGTACTTTCTCTCCAGTCAACTTCCGGGTCTTCAGCCTGGTCTCTGTTGACCTTAGAGCCTTCTCTGACCACTGCTTGCAGCTGATTGTGGCAACTACTGGTTTATGCTGTGAACCGACTGTTTCACTGGGGATGACTTTGCAATCATGGATTCTACCCCAGTGCCTTTTCCTTACTAGAAGGAAGTCTACCCGAGTTGCATGTTGGCTACTCTTGTATGTGATCTTGTGACTGTCTCTCTTTCTGAACCATGTGTTGGCTACTATCAAGCCATTTGCCAGACAGAAGTCTAGAATGGCTTCTCCTCCTTTATTCCTACTGCTCCACCCATGTGGACCCAGGCAGCCCTCATATCCTGTTCTGTCTGTCCTGATATGTGCATTTAAGTCACCCATTATCAACACCAATTCATGTTGTCCTGCTTTATCTAGTAGGTCCTGCAACTGCTGTCTGAATGCACTCTTTTCCTCACTATCACAACCCTGCTGTGGGGCATAGGCTGAGATTATGAATACTGTCCTATCATTACACTGGAGTCTGATTGCCATGAGTCTGTCATTAATTCTGATGATATCCCTCACTAACTTATGAAGCTTCTGTCTCACCACAATTCCTACACCATTTCTAGCCTGTCCACCACCTAAGTAGTAGAGTCTGGATCCCAAGCCAAGTGGCTTTGTTGCACTGCCCTTCCATCTTGTCTCTAGGATACATAGGATGTCCAGCCTCCTCCGTATCATCATGTCATTCACTTCTAAGCTGCGTCCTGTCAGTGAACCTACATTAAGCGTAGCAATTCTCAGTTCATGTTTGGCAGGTTGGTTGGTTTTATGTCCGGCTTTCACTCAACAGAGCTATCCCAGGTAACCCAGGCTGGGCAACTAGACACCGGCCAGCCAGTAGCCTATTGACCCAGGGCTGCTGGGCTTTTTTTATGGCGGGCACACACTGGCCAATAGGGGCACATATACCCCTCCCACCGTTAGCATGGGTCCCTGGCATGGGTCAGAGAGTAGGCTGGGTCCTCAACTCACTTATCACCGGTAACTACCCATGCCCATTTTTTTGGCGACAGTCAACATGACCGAATCACCTAGAGCCATATTTTACACAGTTCAGTGGCTAGCCCTGCCATGGTGTGCAGTTTGTGATCGTGTTCTCCTATCTTGAGGATACTGCGCACCACAATAGATGCCCAAAGCAGTTTTCTCTAACTACCCCCAAACAATTTCCACTACCCGTTCCTTAAACTTCTCTGTTTAACAGACAGGTGGTGAAATACCAGAGTCTCATTTTTATTTTAATTATTAGCACGTGATCTGAAATTGTTATTGAATGCATATAAAAACTTTCAATTAAATATACATGTTCCTGAGAAATATAATTTCTGTTTAGCCTAGCCCAGTTTTTGTACCTTGGGGAATAATATGTAAATTTTATACAAGCTCCTACTACTGAATTCACATCCATCCACAACCCCCCCGCCCCCTTATCCCATTTTTGCACATGAGGTTGGGGTGTCACCAACAGTGACAATCACCCATATTAAATATTTTTTATAAATTTCTTCAAAATTCTAGCCTCTTCCTTAATAGCTCCATTGATGCATCCTCACTGTTGAATATCAAATTCCATTCCCCAACTAGAAGTAATATTCAGTGTTGAAAGCCGATTTCTCCCAGAATTTTTTAAGCTCCATCATAGCAGTTTTAGGTAGAATATAAACATGTGCTGGCCTAAACATCCTCACTTGCCAGTAGCCCCTTACTACTACAAATTTACCATTATCTATTTTCCCCTCTTCTATCACTACTGGAGATCCTCTAGCAATTAATACAAGTACACCTCTTTTTCTTTGTCACAGACATTCTGCTGAATAATACCAAAATAATTTTATCAAATGCAGAAACTCAGTTCTTTCTAAATTTGTCTCATACAGCATAGCTACTTGCAGTCTTGCATTTTTTTAATATAAATTCACTACTTTCTTTTTTTGTATATACCTGCGAGGCTATACTCATTTAACGATAATGTGGAAAGTGTTGCCATTATAATTTGAAGTTATTATTCTCACTTGTTATGTACAAAAGTATCTAGTCAGCTTTTGAGTTACATGCACGGTACTAGGAACATCCCTGAATAAAAGCCCATCCCCACCTGAGAAGAAGGAACAGGCTGCATCACTGCTTGGGACAGCAAGCAATAACAAGTAGAATAGCGTTATCTGGAGGATGAGAAATTACTCCCCTGGAAAGGAAGACCTTCTTCATACTGCCATCTTTAAAGTTGACAACTAATTTTCTGAACTCATTTTTCTGTAACACTCAGTTATCAAACAGAAAAATGGGGATTCAAACTTTCAGTGTGGTAGGGTGTCACAAGATCAATTGTACAACCATTCTGACTTGTTGGGTTAATCTTGGTTTTGGGAGGTTCGCGACTTCTTTTTGGAACCCCCTTGCCATTTCTTCTTAAACCCATTTACCTGAATTTTGCCGAGATTGTTTATTCTGTTTTTTTGCCAAAATTGGATGAGGAGATAGAAAATCCCTTGGACATTTTAGAAAAGGAGAACTGAAAAATCTTGAGATTCCCTAGATTTGCTTGCCCCTTTGATCACACTTTTTGATCACTTCTGCAGCAGAAGAGCCAAATGCAATAGCTATCCAAGGGAGAATTTAAAATCTCATTTTAACATCAACTGGGAGGTTCCGAGAATGCAGCCATGGAAACCTCTTTAAAATAGTATCAGTGGCCATAGCCCTAGAGGTAGTATCAGAGTCATACATGCAGTGTAAACAATGGAGTAGTGACCTGTGCAATAAAGCAGATTTTTCCTCACAAGAAACAGCAAATAAAACATTCCTCATATTTTCACAACTTGTCAGAACACACTAACATACAAACCTTACAATTCAAAACTCTGAAATTCAAAGGTGCACAAGCATACAATTTTTCCCATAACCATTAATACTTTTCCCATCCTTATCATAAGAGTAGGATTGGAATTAACCAAGTACTTCATACTTCAGAGCAGTGGGATCAACTAAAGCTATAGTTGCTGGGTCAGGTTTGGGAATAGTACATACAAATTGAAAAATGAGAAACTTTACACATCCTATCTGCCTTTTTAGGGGCAGCTGGTACCCATCCTCTAAACCAGACAAGGAAAGAGGAATGGGTGTGGTTTCTGAAATATCTCACTGAAAACACTGGCACATTCCAGCAATAGTCTCAGAATGAGAAACCTCCACAGGCGCATTAGACACTGAACTCTCCTCACAATCTGAATAAAAAATCTGAAGAAACAACCCTGTATCTGTCCTTGCATCTTCCTGTTGCGATTAAGAATCTTGCATTTCTTTACCAGAAACTACTGTACGAAAACGATCAACAGCCTGGATTAAACCATGAGCCTGACCCATTAAACTACTCCTATACAAATGAATCTGAGTAGGAGTAGATACAGTAAACTCCCAGTTAACCGGAACTCAAGCAACCAGGAAAAAAAATTCTGAAGAAATACAGTACAATTTTCATGTGATGCTCTTTGTCATACCCCCCCCCCCCGCAGAAACATACCTTATGTTTTTTAGAGTTTTAAAAATTATAGGAATAAATTCCCTCTTTCCCCAACCTAAGAACAAGTCAAACCAAACAAATAGTATAGGGTACAGTATTAGGCCTATTTTTAATAGTAACTCTCAAGCAAACAGGAACTACAGTTATCTGGCATCTACCAATCCCCATGGGTGCCGGTTAACTGAGAGTTTACTGTACCTGCTTAGCTTTTTTTTTGACAACAAAATGGCCCAACAATGCTACTAAGGGCAGCAGCTGACTTCCCAGGGATGGACACAGCATTCTGACACGAGAGAAACCTCAGGACCAAGAATAGTGGCTCTCACTTGCCCACTGAGGAGACCTCAGCAGCCATACATGGCTAACTCACAGTCCACAGAGGCTGGAGGTGCTACACTAGCAGGATCACAAGTAAAAGATGACTGGTCTGACGTACAACAAATTGCCACAGTACAGTGACCCACCTAGCTCTTGTGACAAAGGCTGTTTGCTTAACTTTTTCCTTTTTGTGCCTGAAAGGACAGACTGTGGAACCAGTAGTCTGTTTCATAAAGCCGAAAACTATGCCTTTTTCCTGGGGGAGACTAGCAGCAATTGCCAGTAAACACCATCAGTCCACAAAAGTTACTGAGAGAAAACACAGTAAAAAGCACTACCATGCCAGCCCCACAAATGAAAAATAAACTTTAACTACAGAAAAAAAAATGTTTTCAGTTACTGTACAACTGACAGAAAAAAAACAAGTGCTCCGTTTAAAAGTATGTTACGTGCTGAGACAGTCCAAAAAATTAAGAAAACGGAACAAAGGTTACTATCAGCCCAGCAGAGGAATGCACAAGCTGAATGTCGACCCTTGAAAGTCTCAGGAGGAGAGTACTCTATAGCCGCAGTACTTGAGCTGCTTGACAGTTTGGATGCATGTAACGTGCCCTGAAGCTTTGGAAGCTGGCTGTCTGTTGTACCCTTGGCACGATATAACCAATATAGCTAAGGCTACTGCATTGATCACTATGATGAACATCAAACAACTGGACTGTAAATGTCGGTCAGTAAAGTGTAAAATAGTTGATACAACTGTTTCCTGCAACTCACAGAAGAAAAAAAATATTCCTCTCCACCAAACCAGCTTTCAAAACATCCAGAGCTCAATTCCATACCTGCGTGGCAGGCAACATTTCTCTCATCATACTGCCAGGTTGACTTTACAGCACTTAAGCAGTCCTAGCTACAGGAAACCAGGGCAGAGTGGAGAATACTATAAAATAAAACATATAAAATAACATAAAATGAAGATAATGTTAAAAGCGGGACTGAAGCATTTTTTGCACCGATTTCTGAACACAAATAAAGGAATACATAGGTAAAAAGGAGGTCTGAATATCAGCAGAGGATTTAAGAAAATGTCTTGCCAAGCAGATGATCATTAGATCTCTTGACAAAGAAAAGCAGATGAGCAGAAAGGGAAAGCAATCCAGAATTTACATAATTAGGGTCAGCCAAAAAGTGTGCATTTCTTTGAGTGGGTGAGGAGGTCTGTGTTCTTTAGAAAGGCCTGCTCACATTTTTTTTTTTTTTACATTTAGTGTGTGTGTGTGTGTGTGTGTGTGTGTGTGTGTGTGTGTGTGTGTGTGTGTGTGTGTGTGTATAAATATGCATACAAGCAGCAATTTGAATATTTTTCCCCATGAACACTATAGCTCTGAATACATGTTAAGGGAATAAAAAAAATAGAGTGACAGAATCAATTCAAATAAACCCATAAGACAAGCTGTGCAAATGTGCATTAGGTTTACTTATCAGTACTTTCTACAAAATATTGAATTACTTTACCTTTCGTAAGATACATTGTACTTGACTGTATCATTCTCCAATATTACTGGATCCCACAACAAAATACTCTTGAAATTTAATGAATGAACACGAATGTTCTGTGGTGTTGGTAACACTGCCAGTCCTGTTAAAAAAAAAAAATTCAGAAAAAATTAGAAAGTACAGTTGTGTAAAATCTTTACCACAACAGTAGATGTCCTTGCCTTCACTGCTGCAGTATTCATAACTTATGGGATTCCCTAATGTGGGAGCCCGATGTCTGGCCAGTCTACCAAAGCCTACCATTGCTTTAAGGTACACTGAATGTCATCCAAATGGTCCTCGCATAGCGTAGGGCATAAAGGTGACATTCAGGCATACCACCCTCAGAAATGATTCCCCAGTAGGAACAGCAGTCCAAGGAAAACCAAACAGAAGCTGCAAATCCAAGAATGAAAAAAAAAAAAAACAAATAGGGGAGGGAAGGAGTGAATATTGCATTGGTGAAGGCAAGGACATCTATCATTATGGTAAGATTTTACAAAACTGTACTATGTCCTTATATTCACCACTGCAGAATTCACAACTTCTGGGAGAGTGCCAAAGCTCAATAAGAAACTTGGGAGGAGGAAGCAGCAGCAGAGCCCTCTAAGAAGCAATGAAGAATAGCATTAGCAAAACCAGCTTTAGCTCTGGAGATACCATCCAACTTGTAGTGTTTGGTAAAAGTATGCACATAATTCCAGGTAGCTGCACAGAATTAGTGTCTGAACCCTTGAAGAAAGCACCAGAAGAAGCCACAGCTCTAGTACAATGAACCTTTACAGAAGGAAGGCTCTCAGCATGAAAAAAGTGTAACAAAAAGAAATAGCCTTTGAAATCCAAGTAGAAATAGTTTACTTGGAAACAGCCAATCCCAAAAACCTAGGATGAAAGGAAACAAACTGATTAGTCTTACCCAAATAAACTCTGAGCTGTCTATGCACATCCAAAGTATGCAGCACCCTTTCACTGTCAGATTGTGGAGAGGGGGAAAAAGTAGGCAAATGAATGACTCGGTGACAACTTATTAACCACCTTAGGCATAAAGGATTAGTACGCAAGGGCACCCTGTCCTCATGGAAAATGAAATAAGGCACACAAGCCATAAGGGGTTGCAACTCCATCTAGCAGAAGTAAGAGCTAACAAAAGAAATGTCTTCCAAGAACAATGTTGCAAGGAAGCTGAAACAAAGGAGCGCGAGTCAGTTTCTCCAGAATAAAATTAAGATCCCAGGGAGGAGAAACAGGCTTCCAGGAAGGTCTAACTTTAAGGATGCCTTTAAGAAACTGCTTAGCCTCCAATCTAGACGCTAAAGGAGGAATTAAAGGAAGACAAGTGGATACAGCTGATAAATGGGCCTTAATAGAAGAACTGACTAAATGAGCATTGAGCAACTCGCACAAATGAGAGAACCAAATGAACATCCACAGTAAGTGGGTCCAGGTTATGACAGAGAAACACCAACTAGAAAACCTCTTCCATTTAGATAAGTAGGATTTCCTAGTAGTAAGTTTCCTGGCCTCCTGTAGGACTTGCATCACTTCCTCAGAAAAAGTGGTCTATGAGGAATCAAAACCCTACCACCCACAGTGTCAGCTGAAGCGTGGACAGGTGGGGATGGATGAGAGATCCCTTGTGTGTGAGTAGATCCACCCTGTGAGGTAACTTAAGATGATTGCCATTGGCTAGATGTAGAAGTAGAGGGAACCAGTGCTGTTGCAGCGAAAAGGGAGTTAAGATTTTGGGACCATACTGTTAAATCTTGAACAGGACTTTTGGAATGAGAGGAAGGAGAGGAAATGCATAAACATCCCCTTCCAAGAAAATGACAGGACGTCTACCTTCCATAACAGGGGATTTGGGACTCTAGCACAAAACGGAGGAAGTTGTTTAGAGGGGAGGTAAAGAGATCTACTTGAGGAGTACCCCACTGTTGAACAATGTCCAGAAACACATCCTTGTGAAGCATCCATTCTTGACTGAGTGAAGGCCCTGCTCAGTGTCTGTCACAGTGTTCTGATCTTTTTATTTTATTTATTTTTAATTTAACATTTGTTTTTCCAGGATAGTATGACTGGACAACAAGTGTCCATTTTCAGTGGAGTCCTGGGGAGAAAAACTTCATAAGTTTACAGAGAAAAAAAATTTACAAGAGAGACATTACAGAGTAGTAGCATACATTAGTATACAATAAGAGGATAGTTCCCCTTTTGGTTAAAAATACAAGTGTACAGAATATACAATGAGAGTAGATAAGAACCTGGTACAGCATTGCAAGATATTTCACAACTGAATATGAGTACATAAATGTTAAAGTTTTCCATATATACATTCAAGCAAATATACATGCAAGAAATTACAGGTGCATAGATGGTTGTTGATATACCACATCACTGTGGTATTGTCTGAAAATACCTTGAGAAGCCCCGGACAAAAAAAAGGATGAAAGGCCTGAACAGCCAGCAGAAGAGCACTCATCTTGGACGCTGATGTGCTCTTTCTGCTGACGAGGAGACTACACTCCCTGTACCTTCAGGGAGCCAAAAGTTGCTCACCATCCCACATTAGAAGAGTCTGTGAACAGAGAGACAAGAGGGGGATGAAAAGGGAGCCCTGGATTCAGAAACATGCTGAATCCACCAGTAAAGTTCCTACTCAAGACAAGGATGAAGAGGAACTGTAAAGTCTAGAGGATACACATGCTGAAGCCACAATGACTTCAGAAACCAATGGAACTTCCTCATATAGAGTTTGGCCAGAGGGAGCATTGGAATGGTGGAAGCCATGAAGCCCAGAACTCTCAGAAACTCCCTGGCTGTAATGGAGGCCAGGGGAAGGACAGTTTGAAAGTAAGAAATGAGAGTTAAGGCCTTTGGAGGAGGCAGAGATAACAGCATTGGCACCATCTGAATCCTGCAACCCAAGAAGACATGATCCTAAGAAGGAGTCAGAGAAGACTTTTTAAAGCTTATTGTGAACCCCAAGCTCTGAAGAGGAGAAATGGCAAAATGAAGATTTTGCAAAAGGACCTCCAGAGAGGATGCCTGAATCAGCAGCTCATCCCAGAAAGGAAATATTTGGATCCCGTGAAGCCTGAAAAAAGCAATCACAAGAGCTAAGCATTTGGTCAACACCCTTGGGGCAGTAGAAAGGCCAAAGTACAGAACTGAAAATGTCAGGAAAAAAACAGAGAAATGCAAAAACTTCTTGAAAAACAGGATGGATCGGATTATGGAGATGGGCATCCTTGAGATCCAGAGACACCAGAAAGGCAAGAGAGAGGAAACAGAATCTGAAGGGACAACATCCAAAAGCAAGGCACCTACAGAAAAATGTTTAGATGAGAGCAGTTTAGAATCAGTCCCATACAAACATTCTTGAATAAAACCCTTTACCCTTTGGGACACAGGCACCTCCTGAATAGTACCCTGAGACAAGAGAGCTCTAAGAACCTCGGGGAAAAAAGGAAGTTGCTCCCGAGGAGGCAGAGGAATGCCCATAAAAGGAGGATGGGATATCCGTACTCCTGACGAATGACTGACAGAACCCAAGAATCCTGGGTGATTTGAATCCAAATAGGAAGAGAGAGAGGAATATGGCTGGGAACAGGTGGATAGTCAAACAGCAACTCGTTTGTCAGGAAAGGAAGGCTTTTGAATCCCTGCAGACTGAGTGGCTTTAGCAAGGGGAGCCCATTTACCATCTTTTTTACTTTTAGCAGGAGGGCGAGACTGCCTATGAACAAAGGTCAGCTTAGAAGGGTATTTTCTCTGAAATTTAGGCACAGGAGAAAAAAACAAATGTTTAAGCTTCTGTAAGGCATTCCCCTTGTCCTGAATAGACAAACTAGCAGCTGCTTCCCCAAACAAAAGATTAATTTCCAGAGGAGCATTCATCAACTTAGCCTTAATATCATCAGGTAAAGGTTGAAGCCTAAGCCAAGAATACTTTCTCATAACTGAGCCAAAAGCAGCAGACCCTAGAAGAGGCATCTGCATCATAAACTACATTTAATAGAACAACAAACTACTTGAGAGGAAGTCTCTAGTAAGGAAAGAGCAGAAGATTTACTCGAGTTTAGAAGATCAGAATAAAGTTGACATGCCTGAGAAAGAAGACCCAACACATACCTAGATATACGGGTCTGATAATTAATAGCCCTAAAAGCTAAGGTACCCGCAGTATAAACCTTCCTACCCAGCCTGTCCTTTGTTCTACTGTCCTTGTCAGAAGACAGTAACTTGAATGAAGGAAGCAGCTGAAACTGTTCATCAGGGACTACAGACACCGCAGAGGGGTCAACAGCAAGACATTTAAACAAAATGGAACAATCCTCGGGCATCCTATAAAAAACATCAGGCTTCTTGGGACCAGGGAGCAGGGAATCAGGCATTTTAGAGGCATTGGAAAAAACATCCAGTAAAGTGCCAAAACAGGAGGAATAACCACAGGTTTAGGAGATTCCATCTGCAGTAACTAATGGTGGCCCTTATGGACATCAGAGACTGGAGCACAATCCCACTTAAATTCTATTATCCTACAGATTGTATTCCCAAAGGAAATTTCCTCAGCAGGAGTATCTGGACTATTAGATTCCTCCTCCTCTGACCCACAGTCTAAAGGAGAAGGAATCAGAGTACAATAAAGTAGGGGATTCATCAGAATCCAACTCTTCCTCAGAAGAATTCAGTTCTCTGGACCTTTAAAGTGGAGAAAAGACCAAGAAGGAGCAGGAACCAAAACCCCTTGAGGAGGCCTACAGTAAAGCATTAAATAAACCCTGCGAAAAGGCCTGCCACTCACTCTGGATCTGTAGGAGCAGAAGAAAAGTACAGTTTTGTACCTACCATAAATGTAGATGTTCGAGTGCTAATACAGCTGCAGTCATAACAGATGGGTTCTCCTGCCATCAGGCGGGTCCTCGGTCGGCCGAATTCCAAAGTCTAGGTCCAGCGTCGGTTGTCGTCGCTTCTTCCCTGACGTCAGAGCGACAGGGGTATAAAGGAACCAGCCGACACCATTTTCTTCAGTTTTTCTTGCCCCAGATGTCAGGTGCCCCCAAAAGGAAGGCAATACATAAATTTGTGTAATAATGCAGTGCAATGTAATCAAAATACAGTAGTTGCAAGCAAATACATCATAAATGAATACCCCAATCAGGTTGTATGCGGATGTGTTAGCCTATAGGCCTGTCCCAAGAGGGGAAGGAGGGAGGGAAACCTGGACTGCAGCTGTATTAGCACTCGAACATCTACATTTATGGTAGGTACAAAACTGTACTATGTTCATCGTACATGCAGCTGCAGTCATAACAGATGGGTAGAATCCCAAAGCTAAGAAAGGGGTGGTAGGCACTAGGTGGAACTAGGAGGAGCCAAAATGCCCTGCAAGACTGCAGTGGCAAAGCCTGCTCTAGATTTGGAGTATAATGGTAGGTTGTAGTGCTTGGAGAAGGTATGCACAGAACTCCAAGTGGCTGCTTCCAAAATATCCTTGGTAGGAACTCCTCTGAGGAAGGCTGCAGAGGTGGCTGTGGCCCTGGTGGAATGAGTTCTAATGCCTGTAGGTACAGTTTTGCCATGAAAGGAATAGCAAAAGCGTATGCAGTGGGCTATCCATTTTGAGATTGTCTGTTTGGAAATTGGCTTTCCTTGAGCTCCCACCGCATAGGCCACAAAGAGCTGTTCTGATTTTCTGAAAGGCTTTGTTCTGTCCAAATAATAACGCAGTTGTCTGTGGATGTCCAAGGAATGTAGTAATCTCTCCCCTTTGTTTTGAGGATTAGGATAAAAGGTAGGTAAATGTATGGCCTGATTTAAAGCTACCCTGGATACTACTTTAGGCATAAAGGATGGGTTAGTTCGTAAGGAAACTCTGTCCTGATGGAAGATGATAAAAGGCTGGACAGCCATGAGAGCCTGTAGTTCTGAAACTCTACGAGCCGAGGTGATGGCCAGAAGGAAAGCTGTTTTCTAGGACAAATATTGCAAATCTGATGAGGCAGCTGGCTCAAAGGGAGGCAAGGTCAGTTTTTCCAGAATGAAATTAAGATCCCAAGCAGGTATTGGTTGTTTCCTTGGAGGTCTTAAATTCTTAGCCCCTTGAGGAACTGTCTTAAGAGAGGGTGAGAGAATAAAGGTGGATCAGTGTTGTATTCTGCAGAAATGGCTGAGGCATGGATTTTGATGGAGGAGAAGGAAAGTCCACTGCCTAGCAGTTCAGTCAAATATTGTAGTATTTGAGGTAAATTCAGTTTTCCAGGATCCTGGCCCTTTTTCTCATTCCAGACACAAAAAAGTTTCCATTTTGCGGAGTAAGCTTTTCTAGTTGACGGCCTTCTGGCCTCCAAAATGACATCCTGCACCTCCTTGGAGAGTAGGGCCTGTTGTGATGCTAAGGAATCTTTAAGGCGGCTAGATTGAGCATTTTTAGCTGGCTGTGAAGAGTTTTGAAGCTGTGCAGAGTCAGAAGAAGAGGCATTAGAGGCTGGGTCCATGGTGGCGAATGCGTCAGGCTCCTCAGGAGTGGGTACCAGTGTTGTCTTGGCCAGTCCGGAGCAATGAGAATCATCTTTGGCCTGTCTGCTCTGGTTTTCAATAGAACTTTGGGCAGCAGAGGAAGAGGTGGGAAGGCATAAACTGTCATTAATGTCCAACTGAAAGAGAGAGCGTCCACTCTCCAGGCCTTTGGATGGAAGATCCTTGAGCAGAATTTTGTCAATTGATGATTTTTGTGGGAGGCAAAGAGATCTATGTCTGGCCTTCCCCATTCTTGGATTATTTCTGTAAAAACTTTTGGATGCAATTTCCATTCGTGTGGATCGGTCATATTCCTGCTCAGGTCGTCTGCCAGCGTGTTTTCCTTGCCTGGCAAGTACTGTGCTTGTAGTTCCATTTGTAAGTCCATGGCCATGTTCCAAAGTGACATGGCGAGTCTGCATAGGGGGTAAGAATGTGTTCCTCCCTGTTTATGTACCACATAACTGTGGTGTTGTCCTTTCTTATCAATAGTTGACCTAGTTGTAGAAGGTCCTTGAAAGCTATAATAGCATTTATTACTGCTAGCATTTCTTTTTGATTGATGTGAAGGTGCTTTTCTTTTTGGGACCATTTGCCCTGAATGCACCGATCTGTCATGTGCGCCCCCAGTCCGAGGCGTCTGTTGTGATGACTTGATTTGCTTGAGGCTTGCTGAATGGAAGACCTGTGTTTGTTTGACATGCTTGAGCCCACCACAGAAATTCCTTTTGCAGACATGGAATTAGTGGTATTATTGTTTCCAAACTGTGGCTGTGTTGAGACCATATGTTTTTCAGGTACCATTGTAGTTTCCTCATATGCAGCTTTGCACATGGGATTAGTAAGATGCAAGATGCCATGAATCCCAGAGCCTGCAGGATTTTCCTTGCAGTCAGCCTGGTGCAATTTGCTAGTGTTCTGAAGTATTGAGTTAGTTGCCCCTGCTTCTCTGGCGTAAGGTAGGCCATCTGGGTGTTTGTGTCCAAATTGGCACCCAGGAAAATTATCTTCTGAGAGGGTATTAGCCTTGATTTCTTTTTGTTGACTGTGTATCCCAGAGAGTTCAACAACATTATTACATAAGCCAGATGTTTCAGAAGAATGTGCTTGCTGTCCGCTTGGATCAGGCAGTCGTCCAAATAGGGGTATATTTGTATCCCTTGAAGTCTGCAGTAGGCAATTACTGATGCCAGGCATTTCGTGAATACTCTGGGCGCAGTAGATAAGCCAAAGGGCAATGCAGAGAATTGATAATGAGTTGAACCTGCAAGAAATCTGAGGTATCTTCTACAATTTTGTCCGATTGGGACATGCAGGTATGCCTCCTTGAAGTCCAATGTTACCAGCCAAGACCCCTTGCCCAGCATGGGAAGAAGTTGCTGTAGAGTGAGCATCTTGAATTTTGGTACGAGTAGAAATGCGTTTAGGATGGATAGGTCCAAAATAGGTCTCCAGTCTTTTCCCTTCCTTGGTACCAGAAATAGCCTGGAATAAAAACCTTGACCTTGTTCGTGCGTAGGTACCTCTTGAATAGCTTTCATGTTTATGAGATCTGTAATTTGCCTTTGTGCCTCTGCCCTTTGATTGTGTGGCAGGTTTGGCATGCCTCTCATTTTTGGAAGGGTGTGAAAATGGAATTTGTAGCCTCTGTTTATAATGTCCAGGATCCATTTGTCCTTTGTAACAATATGCCAATTTTTTGAAAATAATGCCAGCTTTCCTCCTAAGGGTGCTACCATTTGAGACTTGGTTGTCATGCAAAGGGGAAAGTCATTGGGTTTGCTTTCTGAAAGATTGCGAGTTATCCTCACCACCTCTTTGTGAAGGTGCCTGCCATTGTCTGCCTCTAAACGATCCTTGGAATTGTCCTCTGCCCCTCGGGTGCCTGTATCTGCCTCTTTGGGGTCTGTCCGTGGCAAGAAAGGACCAGTTTTTGGAAGGCCAATTTCTACTAAAACGTGGGGGGTTGTACTTGTAGAAAATCTCACAGTTTGCATTGATTTAGCCTTTTCCTCCATTTTCCTTAATACCTCCTCAGCATTAGCACCAAATAGTACATCCTTTTGAAGAGGGGCGTCTAGTAATTTAGTCTGGTTGTTGAGGTTGTGACATTTTACTTTTCAATTGTGATAACAAAAACTGTTGGTATTTTAGCATATGGAACTGACAGTTTAAGGCCCTCATGGTTAAGGTAGCCCAGGTATATACCTTTTTTCCCCACCTTTCTAAGGATCTGGAATCTCTCTCGGAAGGTAATGGATTTTTAGCAATGGAGGCCCTTAACTCCCTTGGGGCCCTGTGAGATGGTTTCTGGGTCAGCAGCATGACTTTTGTATAGAAATTGGTGAGAGTCAGGAACCCTGTAGTACCGGTCAGGCTTAACTGGAGCTGGAGGTAGAGAGTCTGGGTTAAGGCAGGCCTCCGAGTAAACATCATCTAGGATGTCCAAGACAGGAGGTATAGCCAGAGGCCTTTGCTGAGATAGCAAGAGAAATTCCCTAAGCCTTTTCTTTGAATCTGAATAATCTTGGCCTTCCCACTGGAAGTGTTCCCTTAAGGTATGCAAAGTTTCCCCAAATGAGTAATCCTCAGGGGGGGATACAGAAGGGATGGACTCCTCCGCATCAGAGTCTTCAAAAGGGGAATAAGAATGTTCCTGATCATCAGAGTGCTCAGAAATAATGGAGCCCTGATCAGGGGAGGGGGAATCTTCCTCCACTCTGGGCCTTTTGTCCGGTGGGGGCTGAGAACCTCTGATAAGAGTAATTAAGTCCTCAGCCATTTTAAACATTTGTTTCTTAGGCATGGGGCCTGGCGATGGGCCCTGAGTAACTGGTCTCTTAGAGAGCATGGCGGCTTTAGACTTAGTGAAAGCCTTGATGGAGAAAGAGGAGGAAGGTCTGAAGACACCTTGAGTGGAGGTGGACCTGTCCACATTCTGAGTGTCAACGCCAAGAGTGGCTTCGGTATCTGTAGTCGGGGTGTGGGCCGAGGAGCCTGCAACCTCGGGCACAGAAGACACTGTCAATGAAGTGTCGTCGGTAGTCAGGGGCTGCGTAGGTGCCTCGCTGAGAACCAGACCACGTGTAGTCGGCTTTGGCGTGGTGTCGGTAGAGGCCGCGGACCTCGTGTGTCGGTCCTTGTCTTTGCATTTTTTTAGACAAAACCGGAGTCGGAGTATCCAACGACATAGTATAGTTAAATGCTTTCCCAAAATAATGCTGGGCGAACTCCGCCCGACGCTTAATAGTGCGTCTGTTGAATGTAGCACAAAAGCGACAGACCGAGACTTCGTGGTCTGGGCCTAAACAAGGTATACAGAGAGAATGGAAATCCTTATGCTGTATTTGCTTCCCACAAGAAATACAATTATTAACTTTGTCTGACATCGGTCTGAGGCAAGAAAAGTTTCCCCAATGGGGTACTTAGCTTTTAAGAAGACTTCGGTTCCAAATTTTCATAATCTCAGGAGCTGGCCGACCGGCACTTGCGAACTGCTTCTGCTTCGGGCACCGCGCGGCAAGAAAGACTGGAGAAAATAGTGTCGGCTGGTTCCTTTATACCCCTGTCGCTCTGACGTCAGGGAAGAAGCGACGACAACCGACGCCGGACCTAGACTTTGGAATTCGGCCGACCGAGGACCCGCCTGACAGCAGGAGAACCCATCTGTTATGACTGCAGCTGTATGCACGATGAACATCATGGTTAGTTTTCCGATTCTTTTTTAAAGGAACACCTACCCTAGAAAACTGAAAACGCTCCGACTCAGGATGGCATTCGACAACCGTAGTAGGAACTTCTTCCCCAAGAAGAAATTGCGGAACCCCCCCCCCCCGTGACCCCTCGGAAACAAATAAGACTGTGGTTCCACCTGAACTCCCAAAACAGACTTCTGCAAAGCCTCGGGCATGCTGCCTGCTACAATCTTGCCAGCCTCCAATCCAGATGCGGTAGAGAAATCTGGACAACACAGCCAGGCGAGCCTCGGTTTGCAACAATCCTGGGAGAAGCACCTGGCAGAGGCTTGACAGCGGAAGATTCTGGTCTTACCTTTTTCACCTTCTTCTTACCTGACAGCGGACCCTCAGGGCAGGAAGTTCCTTCCACTGTATCTTTAGCAAGAAGCTTAAGAAGCTGGTTCGCAAGAAACAATGAAGGGGAAGAAAGCCTACTATGAAGGGTTTCCGGGACAAACGCATGAAAAATCGAACAAGATGCATGGTCGTGAGATGCCCCTAGGCTAAAAAAGCCCTTATTGTGGAGGTCTTTATGGGGAATCTGTCTCCCACACTGACATTTACTCTTCCTGGATGACAATCCCAAACAGCACAAAAAAAAAAAAAAACACACACAAGAAAAAGAATAAACCCTAACTGGGTACTTATCTGCAACAGTGAGGATTTCAGCAAACTGAAGAAATCACCGGAATACAAAAATACAGTAAAAATGGCAGAAAACGGACATATGCAAACAGACCGATGGTTTGAAACAGCGTTCAGACTGGCAGCAAAGAAGTTCTGAGGATGGTATGCCTGAACGTCACCTTTATGTTCTATGCAGAGGAGCATTTGAGTGACGTTCAGCATACCTTAAAGCAATGGTAGGCTTTGGTAGACTGGCCAGATGTCTGGCTTCCATGGCAGGGAATCCCATAAGTTATGAATACTGCAGCAGTGAATGCAAAGACATCAACTTTAACAGAAATTTAGAATGTATGCTTCAGTATTACACAGTGCAACATTCTTGTTAGCAGCTATCCAATATCACATTTTGTACAATATTTTATGTTACAAAATATGATAAGGATAAAAATAAATAACAGCTAATAAGAATGCTGCACTATGCACTACTGAAGTATCATTGTTATATGTGGCAAAAGTTCAGTTTTTAGAAAAGTAATGTTAGCTATGTGGAAAAAAAAAAATCACTCAAAAAGTACAGTTTTGTACCTACCATAAATGTAGATGTTCGAGGATCCACATTGCTGCAGTCATAACCTGTGGGTAGTCCGCTGTCCTCGGTCGGCCCGAATACCAAAGAGTTAGGCTGGCGTTATCCCCAAGGAACAACAACAACAACAACCCCAAACCATAGAGGGGAAGGAGGGAGGGAAAATAGGACTGCAGCAATGTGGATCCTCGAACATCTACATTTATGGTAGGTACAAAACTGTACTATATTCTTCGTCTCACATTGCTGCAGTCATAACCTGTAGGTAGAATCCCAAAGCAAAGGAAAAGGGAGGCTGGCAAACTAAAAAAGCATTAGGGGCTGCTAACATGCCCTGTAAGACTGCAGTGGCAAACCCAGCCCTGGACTTGGAGTAAAGTGGTAGATGGTAATGCTTAGTAAAAGTGTGAACTGAACTCCAAGTAGCTGCTTCCAAAATATCCTTAGTAGCTACACCCCTCAAAAAAGCAGTAGATGTGGCAGTAGCCCTAGTGGAATGAGGTCTAATCCCAGCAGGAACATTCTTCCCATGATGAGAATAACAAAAAGCAATACAATTACCAATCCACTTTGAAATAGTCTGCTTTGAAACAGCTTTCCCTTGTGAACTCAAAGCAAAAGAAACAAATAACTGTTGAGTCTGTCTGAACTCCTTAGTTCTGCTCAAATAGTAACGTAACTGCCTGTGTATATCCAAAGAATGCAAGATTTTTTCCCCTTTATTTTGGGGATCAGCATAAAAGGTAGGCAAATGGATAGACTGGTTCAAGGCCACATTAGAAATCACTTTTGGCATAAAAGTAGGGTTAGTACATAAAGAAACTCTATCCTTATGGAATATCAGAAAGGGTTCAACTGCCATGAGAGCCTGCAATTCAGATACCCTTCTAGCAGAAGTAATGGCCAACAAAAAGGCAGTCTTCCAAGACAAAAACTTCAATTCAGACGTAGCTGCAGGTTCAAAAGGAGGCAAAGTAAGCTTCTCCAACACAAAATTGAGATCCCAGGAAGGAGTAGGAGCTCATTGGGGGTCTTATATTTTTTGCCCCTCTAAGAAATTGCTTAAACAAAGGGTGAGAAAATAAAGGAGGGTCACAATCATAGTGAGCAGAAATGGCTGCAGCATGAACCTTCACAGAGGAAAATGACAAACCCTTGTCTAGTAATTCAGTAAGGTACTGCAGTGTAAAACTCAAATTAGGTACTGAGACATCAAAGTCCTTTGTTGTGCTCCAAAGAAAAAATCTCCTCCATTTATCAGCATAAACTTTTCTAGTGCTGGGCCGCCTGGCTTCCAAAATGACATCTAAAACCTGTTGAGGAAGCTGAGAACCCACAGGCTCTAAAACCGAATATGCCAGGCCATTAGATGCAGGGACTGCACCCTGACATTGAGCAAATGACTGCTTGACTGGGACAACAAGTGAGGAAGCTGTGGCAAAGGCCAAGGAGGCTCCTGAATTAACTCCTCAGCAGAGGATACCAGTGCTGTCGTGGCCAATCTGGTGCTATTAAAATCATGCAAGGCTTGTCCCGCCTGACTTTCAAGAGTACCTTGGTAAGGAGAGGCAGAGGAGGAAAAGCATAGACATGAAGGTTGTTCCAACTGAAAGATAGAGCATCCACTTTCCAAGCTTTTGGGTGAAACATCTTTGTGCAAAAGTTTGGTAGTTGGAAATTTAGAGGAGAAGCGAACAGATCTATGTCTGAAGTTCCCCAAGCCACTGTCAACTGTTGGAATACCGGAGGATCCAATTTCCACTCGTGGGGGTCCACAATTTGTCTGCTCAATACATCTGCTAGGGAGTTCTGTGCTCCTGGCAGAAACCGTGCTTGAGGAGTGATGTGCAAACTCAGAGCAGTCTCCCACAATATCATAGCTTGTCTACAAATAGGGTAAGAATGGGTTCCCCCCTGCTTGTTGATGTACCACATGACTGTAGTGTTGTCTGTTCGTATCAACACCTGTCCTGGTTGAAGTAGGCCCTTGAAAGCCATCAGGGCAAACTGGACTGCTAACATCTCCTTCATGTTGATATGCAAATGCTGTAGTCTGGGAGGCCACGTGTCTTGAATCCATTTCCCATTGAAGTGTGCTCCCCAAGCCAGGTCTGAGGCATCCGTCGTTATGATCTGACTCGCCTCTGGTCGGGTCACAGAGAGTCCCTTGTTTAGGTGACATTCCTGTGCCCACCACAAGAATTCCTTCTGGATGCAAGGTATTATCTGAATGACAGTGTCCAAATCGTGGCAGTGTTGAGTCCATACACTTTTGAGATACCATTGTAGCTTCCTCATTTGCAGTTTAGCATTGGGAAGTACCAGAATGCAAGATGCCATGAACCCCAAGGCTTGAAGGACTGTCCTTGCAGTCAGCCTGGACAGTACTGATAATTGCTGGAAGTATAGGTGAAGAGTTCTTTGTTTGTCCGGGGTCAGAAAAGCCATCTGAGAGGCTGTATTCAGTCTCACACCCAGAAAGCACATGTCCTGAGAGGGTACTAGACTGGACTTTGTTTCGTTCACAGAATACCCTAGGCACCTTAAAACTGCCATTACATACTGTAGATGTTGAAGTAACTTGTCTTAGTCTTGAGCAAGAATCAGGCAATCGTCCAGATAAGGATAAATTTGTATTCCCCTCAGTCTTAAGAAAGCTATTACAGGAGCCAAAACCTTTGTGAACACCCTGGGCGCAGTAGATAAACCAAAGGGCAATGCAGAGAACTGATAATGAGAAGTACCAGCCCGAAAACGCAGGAATCTCCTGCAGCTGGGCCTGATAGGAATGTGAAGATAGGCCTCTTTGAGATCCAGAGTTACCATCCAGTGATCTTTGCCTAGCAGAGGCAGAAGTTGCTGTAATGTTAACATCTTGAACTTTGGAATGTCTAGGTATGTATTGAGAATGGACAAATCCAGAATTGGCCTCCAAGTGTTTCCTTTCTTTGGCACTAGGAACAGACGAGAATAAAACCCTAGGCCTTCTTCTGACGGAGGTACCACCTGGATTGCCCCATCTGTAAAAGCAAAGAAATTTGTTCCTGAGCCTCCAGCCTTTGCTGAGGAGGTACATCTGGCATGCCTTTGAAAGGAGGAAAAGTGTGAAAATAAAACTTGTAGCCTTGATTTATTATGTCCAACACCCATTTGTCCTGGGTGACCAAATGCCAATTTTGTTTGAAAAGTGCCAACTTTCCTCCTAGAGGAGCTGCCAGAAAAGAAGGATCTGGCAGCTGAAGATACAGGTCATTGGGTCTGTTTACGAAAAGGCTGACCCCTGCCCTCACCAGAAGATTGTGCAGGAGAACTCCAAGTCCTAGGTCTGAAAGAACCCCGAGCGTGAGCCCTGCCCCTACCACGTCTAGACCTGCCCTTAGACTGAAAATCCGAAGAAGGGTAAGACCATCCTCTTGCAGGCCAATTCCTGCTAAACTTAGGGGGCTGCACTTGCAAAAATTCCTTAACCGTCTGCATAGACTTAGCTTTGTCATCCATCTTTTTCAAAACTGACTCCACAGGGGAACCAAAAAGAACTTCAGATTGAAGAGGAGCATCCAAAATTCGAGCTTTAACATGTTCTGACAAATTTTGATCCTTAAGCCAGGCACGTCTACGAATAACTGAACCAGTAGCAGCCACCCTGGATGAAGCCTGAAGGGCATCAAAGCCACACTGCAAGGAATGTTTACCAACTTGATCTGAAGCATGAACCAAGTCCTGCAATTCTTACACTCTATACCCTCAGATAAAGCATCTACCTTAGATTTCAATTGACCTAACAGAAAGTTCTGATACTTCAGCATATGAAATTGGCAATTTAAAGCCCTCATAGCTAACGTAGAAGAGGTGTACACTTTTTTACCCCACCTATCCAACGCTCTAGAATCTTTATCCAAAGGAACTGGGTTCTTAACCACAGAAGCCCTTACACCCTTAGGCCCTTGAATAATAGTTTCCGGGTCAGCTCTAGGACTCTTATACAAATATTTATGTGCCTCTGGAACTCTGTAACACCTGTCTGGCTTGACAGGGGCAGGGGGTAAAGAATCAGGATTAAGGTAAGCTTCAGAAAAAACATCCTGAACAACATCTAAAACAGGGGGAATAGCCAAAGGCCTATGTTGTGGCAAAAACAAAAATTCCCTAAGCCTCTTACGAGAATCTGAAAAATCCTGACCTTCCCACTTGAAATGCTCCCTCATGGAATGCAAGGTTTCAGAAAAGGAAAAATCCTCTGGAGGAGAAGCAGAAGGACAGGAATCCTCTGCATCCGAATCTGAATAGGGAGGAAAATCCTGAATATCCTCAGCTGAGGACTCAGAGTAATCTGAGGAATGCTCCATTCCCTCTAAATCTGTCTCCACCCTAGGCCTCTTCTCTGGAGGGCATAGAACCCTGATCAAAGTAATCAAATCCTCTGCCATTTTCAACATATGTTTTTAGGAACAGAGCCCGAAGAACTAGGGCTATGGCCCGTACCAGAAAGACCAGGTCTAGCCTTAGCAGGGCCTTTAGTGACTGAAGTAGAAGGCCTAATAACCTTTTGTAAGGATGGAACCACAGAAACTTGAGAAGCACCCTCGGCCTGGCCTAACTCCTGAGAGGCCAACTCCTGTAAAAGTAAAGGTTCCCCCTGGGATTCAGCCGAGACCTCGGCTGGATCCACAGATTCAATCGTAGATTCCATAGAACCGGCGTCCGCAACGGACGACTCATCCGGTTTAGACCTTAAAGATTTATCTTTTCGCTTTTTTGCGGTAGCGGGCGTCGGAGGATCCGACGGCATGTTGTAGTTACACCGCTTACCAAAAACAAGCCTAGCACAGTCTAATCTGCGTTTCATGGTGCGCTTATTAAATCTAGCGCAAAAGCGACACCCGACTACATCGTGCTCAGGCCCCAAGCAAGGAATACAGAGAGAATGATAGTCCCTATGAGGTATCTGTTTCCCACAAGAAATACAATTAACTTTTTCTGACATCCGGATTAACTGAGGCAAGAAAAGACAAAAATTTTCCCCAACGGGGTACTTAGCCCAACTTGGTCTTCAGTCTGAAACTCGAAAATTGAAAATTTCAGAACGCCGAACGGCACTTGCAAACGCTGCTTCTGCTTCGGACCACGCGGCAAAAAAGACTGAGGATATGGCGTCGGTCATGCGCTTAAGTACTACTACGTACTGACGTCAGCTCCGGGTGCCCATGACCGACATCAGCCTAACTCTTTGGTATTCGGGCCGACCGAGGACAGCGGACTACCCACAGGTTATGACTGCAGCAATGTGAGATGAAGAACATCTATGATTTATACGGCTGCCCCAAACTACACAATCCATCTCTTAAGTGAAAACAGTTGGAAAAAGAATGCCTTTCCCCTGCACTCGGTTTAAACACTTTGGTAAATAAGATCATATGCAACTTAACATTTAATTTTAAAATAACTGCTCTGAATTTGCAACTTTACCTCCTTGCCAGAAGGAAACCACCACCACAAGCACTCACACTAACTCATTTTGGTGAGGTCACACAAAGCAACAAATTGAACATGAAATTTACAAAGGAAGTAATATTTCGGTTAGTCCAAATTTGCCATCTACACTGCAGATTAACATTTTAACTAGACTTTGTAGCATACCCAATTCATACTGCAACAATCAGTGAAATGTTTTAAGAGAATGAAAATATATATACCTGGTTTTCAGCAAAGTAAACTAATTTGATATTTCCTAGAACAGTACAGCCACATTCAATTTAGTAACACCCATGCTGACAAAAATGATGCGAAAATGGACCAGAAATACTAACTGGTGCTGTGCAGGATTTTTAGATACATTTGATACAGAGGGCTCATGATGGAGTAATAATATAAGGAAGGACCATTGTTATATAAATGATTAACAGCACAGTAACTCCACAGCATCACTGAAATACGGCACAAAATGAGAAACTGCAAGCAGAAGCATGGTGGTAGTAAAAGATAATGCGCAACATGCAAGTGTATAAGCACATCACCTCTTCCACCAAGTTTTCCCTACATGTGACTGATAACCAGCTGTTATTATTTAGGAAGTCAAAACCTAATTAGTTGCAATCAAATAGAATGGTAGACAGTGCAACTGATGCTGGTGGAAGACCAGCATGTGCTGTTTCTGTTGGGAGGGGGGTGTGCCCACAAACTTACGCAGTTTTGAGAATGTGGTAGGTTTGCCCCCCCTCCCAAAAAAAATAACTGGGGCTGCAAAGGTGTTTGCACCCCCTTTACAAAAACATTAGAGATGATGTTTTCTTGATTATTAGTGATTCAACTTCACGTGACCATGCTTTGCTCATTTATATGAGAATCCCTCCTCATCCCTGGTCATCAAGTCACAAAACTGGGTGCTTAATTCATTGCACCATCTTAGTTAAAATCACTACCATTTTGCTTATTAATGTTCTGTATTGTATAATGATTTGATATTTGTTGATGTGAAGGTGCAGTTATCCTCAACATATAGCTGTTGGAAGTCCTTTAAGTTTTACTGCACCCACACCTCCTGAGGGGAAAGCCGATGCAAAAGGCTATGTTTGCTTCTGGCCCACTTCTTTCAAGAAATTTATATCAACATATCTCCTCCTTTAATATTCAGCAAGTTACTCCACAGAGGAGAAGAAGCTAACTTTAGGGTTATATCCATTAATTTCATTTACAATCCTTCCTCTACTTACACCAGCTACTAGACCATCTGCTTAGTCCCCCCAAATTACACCATCAGCATTCATTCCATTTAAACAGTAAGAGCTTGGACATCAAAGAAGGCAGTCAACACATGGCAAGCAAGAATATTTTTCTTTGCTTACGAAGACATCTCCATTCACATAAGCTGGTTGGTTAGACTCAGTTTTAACTTTTGCCATCAGGCTTGCAAACTTCACCATTATTAATGAAAACCTCAGATCGATTTTGCAGCCAATACCAAGAGCGTACACAAAAAGGGCAAGTAGAGGCAATGTCCAAGGTCAAACTCTATTCAAAATCCAAGACAAGGGTTCGATTCACCAGGACATCTGCAGGAGGGGGAAGGTGGGTGGGATGTCATGAATGAACGAAGACGGACAACACAGATGGTTAGTTATGGTGAGGGCATAACTTCTTTATCTGATGTTGTCAATCTTCGTTCATTCTTGACGAATGGGACAGAGTCCCCAGCTACTTTAGTTACTGGGTGGCATTATGGAAGGATATTCCTGAGAACCACAGAGCCAAAGGATGCTCTTCCCCTGGAGACCATATCCAATTTGCAATGAGTAATAAATGTATGAGGTAGGAAGTTGGCATAATGCTTAAGGTGTTTACCTTACAGACACAAGGTGCAGGGTGTGATTCTCTCATAAGGTAATTGGCTAGGCTTAAAATGGCCCACAAGGACAGTTAGCCTAGTACTAATCTATAAACCTATGAGGCGTAGCCCAAGTTGCAGCTGCGCATATTTCGTCCATGGAGGCTTTTGAATGAAAAACAGCTGATATGGCAATTGATCTGGTAGAGTGTGCTTTTACAGGCACAGATAACTTTTGGTTATGTTCATAAATGAAGGTAATACAATTTCTTAACCACCTACACAAAGTCACTTTTGAGACAGCTTTTCCCAAAAGTTGGGTCAGAAAAGGAAATTTAACTGATCTAACTTCCTGGACTCTTTAGTCCTGTCAAGGTAAAAATGTAACTATGAATGTCCAGCAAGTGTAAGCAATATTCACCTTTTTTGGAAAACTTGGGGAAGAAAACTGGTAACTCAACAGATTGGTTAATATTGAATTTTGAGACCACCTTAGGAAGAAAGGAAGGGGTAGTCCTCAAAGATACCCAGTCTTTGTGAAAAATGAGATACCCGGGTTTCACAGATAATGACTGGACCTCTGAGACCATTTATTTATTGACATTTGTTAACCGGGTTAGTCCAGCTGGGCCAGAAACCCATTTTCAGTGGAGACCCAAAGAAAAAAAAAACTCCAGTTACAACCAGTTTAAAAAGTATACAGACATTCAGTTAACAATATGAAAAAAAAATTCAGTTTATGATACATAAGAGTTCATTTTACAATTCATATACGCAGAAACTCAGTGTAGACTAAGCAAATAATTACTAATGTACATCACAACAATAAGAATATATAAAATAAAATAAGTTTTTTTTTGTCATAGTACATGTTCAGTGAAACAGTATTGTCAGAGCTATTAATAAAACTTTGAGGAGAGGAGTAATTGAGATGTGAGAGATGAGAATGCATGCAAGAGAGAAGGGTAAAGGATAGTACTGGAGTTGTGTAGGGTCATGACATGTATAAGTTTTGGTGTCAAGTAAGTGAAATCAGAGTTCCTTTTTAAAGTATATAGGTTGGGTAATGGAGCGTATGTGTGTTGGAAGTTTATTCCATGCTTGGGATATGGAGGACTTGTACAGTAGTTTACCGACAGTTTTCTTAGGTTGGTAAATGTCTAGGAGTTGCTGGTTTGAGGTGCAGAGTGTGCAATTGGGAGTACAGGTGGATACTAAGGAGAGGAGAGCAGGGCAGGAAGATGATTTGTGTAGTATGGAGTGAGCAATTTGAAATTGTGCTAGGAGGAGTTGTTTTGGAAGTTCCAGCCATTGTAGAGAGTTGAGTGCAAGGCAGTGGTGTGAGTTATAAGGGGAGTTGTGACAAATCTTGCTATTTTATGGTATGTTTGTTGGAGTTTGGCCAAGGTAGTGGACTGAATGTTAGTTAGGATTGGGACGGCATAGAAAAAAAGGGAGGGATGAAGAGCTTATGCTAGGGACAGTTTAGCATTAGAAGTCAAGAAGTTTCGGTTGCAATAAAGCAAACCCAGTTTCTGGCGAGATTTTTTTAATACCTTGAAGGATATAAAAGTTAAATTTAAGTTAATCGTCAATGATGGCACCTAGAAGCTTTGTGTTGGAGTCAGGCTGTATGGTGGTGTTGTTGGAGGATGTGATGGCAAAGGAAGTTTTTTAAGGTAAGAGAACGAGGAAAGAATACCAGGAGTTTTTTTTTTTTTTTTTTGAGGGGTTTAGGATGAGTAAATTGTCAGACAGACACTTTTCAATAGATAGAAAAGTGTCTTGTGTAAGAGAGTGTGAAGGTCAGAGATGAGTTGAGTAGTCAGCGTATTGGATTAGAGCCGATTGTTTGCAGGAAGTATGAAGTTTATTAGTACAGATGTTAAACAGGAGGGGGACCCAAGATGGAACCTTGGGGTACCCCCAGTGGGCACTGGAAGGTAAGGTGGGCCACTGAACAGATGGTCTATTAGGTAGCTAAAGAAAAAGGCTTAGGTGGAAGCAAACTATTGCTGCTATCTAAATTCACTAACCTCAAAGAATGAGAGAGAGTGTCGAATGCTTTGGAGAGGTCGAGGAAAAGACAGGATACGAGGTGGTTATCACAGGCCTCAGCTACAGTATGTGCAAATGATAGGAGGGCTGTAGCAGTGCTGTGGTTGCGGTGGAAGCCATGTTCAGTGCATGTGAGAAGGTTCTGCTGGAGGAGATAGTTTAGGAGTGGAGTATGTATACATTTTTTAAGTAATTTGGAGAGAGGATGGCAATTGTCGAAAGTTAGATGGGTCAGTGAAGTTTCCCCCTTAATGAAGGGGGATGGTGAAAAAGGTTTTCCAAATCTCTGGCACTGTTGCTTCCTGAATAGATCTATTGATTAGTAGGGATACTGGGTAGGCTACGGATTCAGTGGCTAGTTTGAGGAATGTAGGTGGGAGATAATTTGAGGAGGGAGAGTAGGGTTTAAGCTTCAGTAGAAGTGATTTAATGTAGGAAGAAGGAAGGAAGTGGTTGAAAGGCGAAAAGGTTATTGTTGTGAGAGTTGGGAGGGGTAGAGGGGGTATATCTGCTGGAATCAGGGGGTGTACATTTCTGGACAGTGTCAATGAAGTGTCTATTGAGAAGGGTAGCAGTTTCTAGAAGAGTGTTGTTTGGAAAAGGGGAGGGGTTGGAAGGGCATCCAGGACTGTGGAGTTTATTTAAAGTAGTCCAGAATTTTCGTGGATTGGTTTTGTTGTTAATCTGTGGAGAGCTAAAATAAGATTTTTTTTGTCACTGCTGACATTTTTCTGACAAGGTTACAAAGTTCTTTATACGTTTGTAACAGGGGAGGTTCTTTGGTCTTAGTCCAGGCTTTCCAAATACTAATCACTTTTATGCATGAGGGATCTAGTTTCCTTAAAAAGCCAGGAAGCAAACCTGGACTTAGTTCTAATTCTCCTGATAGAGGCAAGGGAGTTCAGGGTATCTAGGAATACTCTATTAAAATTTAAGCACTGAAGTTTTCCAGGAAAGGAGTTTGAGATTACAAGTAGCTGCTGCTTCAAAGAGGGAAAGTAATAAGGCTTGCAAAACCAAAGTTAGATAACAAGGGGTCATGGGATCTCTGAATGGAGTTTTACAAGCAAGGCACCTTTGAGAAAGGCCTTACATGGGCGATGGGAAATTAAAGAATGATAGTCATAGCCGTTATGAAAATTAATAATGGCTGCTATATGAACTCTAATGGTGGAAGCAAAAGCTCCTTGGTCAAAAAGTGAGGCTAAAAATTCAAACACTTTTTCTACAGGCGCCATAAAAGGGTCTAAATTGTTTTCACAGGCCCAAATTGAAAATCCCTCCCATTTACTGGAGCCAAAATTGAAAATCCCTCCCATTTACTGGAGCCCAAATTGAAAATCCCTCCCATTTACCTGAGTAGAGTCTCATGGTGGAAGGTCTACGGGAATCCAGAAGAATTTTTTGTACAGGAGAAGGTATGTTATTCTGCGTGTCGACTAATGGAATAGTTGGAACCAAGCTAGGAGCTTGAGTGTGTGTAGGGCGGGATGCACCAGTCCTTGTGGGTGAGACAGTAGGTCGGGTCCAGAATCCATGAACGGTTAGTCAAGTGAGGCCACAAAAAGGAGAACCAAACTTGCCTGGGCCAGAAAAGGGCAATGAGCATCACTTTGCTTTGCAACCTTTGGGCTTTCTTCAGGAAGAGTGGAATGAGGGGAAAGGGGGAAAGGCATAAAGGAGACCCGAGGACCACTATAGAAGGAGAACATCTCTCAGGGACTCCCCTAAGGGGGAATTAGGGTAAAGTAGCTGCTGCACTTGTTTTTTCATTGGGGAAGCAAAGAGATCGCAGCAAGGCTGAACCCATTGGCGAAAGATTTCCCTTGTCACTTTGGGATTGACAGACCACTCGTGAGACAGTAGAATGCATCTGCTAAGCTTGTCCGCTACCACATTGGAGCTTCCCGAGATATACATCGTCACAAGAAAGCGATTAGAAGATATCGCCCAATGTCGCAATCTGAGCTTCCCAGCAAATGTGGTAGGATGATGTATCATACCACTGACATATTGTCTGATTGAACAGCAACTGTCCCCAGAGGAAGAGCAGACTGAAAGGCTTGCACCTCTGCCATTTCCAGGACACTAATGTGCAAATTGGCCCCTTCGGGGGACCAAGTGCCTCGAACTGTTCTTCCCAGATAATGGCACTCCCACCCCATCTGGGAGGAGTCTGTGGTCACCATGGCCTTGGGCTGAGGGAGAACAAAGGGACAGCCCATTAAGATTTCTTCTGACTGTATCCACCAAGACAGATCCTTTTTGCACTGACCTGTTAGTAAAATTGGATGAGTCATCGGAGGAGTTAGAATGGACCATTAGGAAGCCAGAAACCACTGAATTATTCTCATGTGAAATCTCGCCAAGCGAACTAAGGTGATGGCCTCTGCCATAGATCCTAAGGCTTGAAGGACAAGTAGAGCGGGCACTCTGTTTTTTGATAAAATGAGTTGTACTTGAAACTATCTTTTGCACCTGTGAAGAGGTAGAGAAGCTACACACACAAAATTGTGCTGAAGCAGGCTCCTATGAATTCTAGATCTTGAGTGGGAGAGTTGTGACTTTTCTTTGTTGACTGTTATGCCCAAAACACTGAATAACTGCAGGATAAAGTTGGTGGCTTGAAGCAGTAGATGCCTGGTATGGGCTACGAGGAACAGTTATCTAGGTAAGGAAACACCCAGAATCTGTGCAGTCGCATGTGGGCCATGACAGCTGCCATGCATTTAGTGAACACTCTGGAGGTTGTGGTGAGGTCAAAAGGCAGCACTCTGAGCTGATAATGACTGGCTCCTAGCAGAAAGTAGAGAAACCTCCTTGAGCGTTTCTCCATCTTTATGTGGTAATACGCATCTTGAAGGTCTATACAGCACATCCAATTGTTTTCCCCTAGAAAGGGGAGAACAGACTATATTGTGACCATCCGGAATTTTGTTTGCTGAGCAAACTTTTTCAGAAGGCTGAGGTCCACAATTGGTCTCCAGTCCCCTAGTCTTCTTTGGCACTAAAAAGAACCTCGAGTAATATCTGGATCCAATCTGGTTTGGTGGGACTTCCTGGATGTCTCTTTCTAGCAGCTTTTCAACATCTGCGGCTGCTTGATCCTTCTGATTGGGTGGAACATCAGGGATTTTTCTTAATGATCTTGGGAAGAGGGTGAAGGGGATACAATTGCCTCTGGTAATGATTCTCTGCACCCAAGTATCGGTGGTTATTCGTCGCTAGGCTGTCGAGTGCAGTGAGAGTCTCTCAGACTACTTACAGAGGTAAGCAGTCAAGCTTCCCTTTGCGAGTGCTGGTAGGGTTGTCCAGAGAAGGAGTCTCTAGAGCCCTGGTTTCGTGGGCCACCTCTGCCACGGGGTTGGCGTCTTCTGTTTGAGCTCCAACTCTGCCCTGAAGGGCGCTATTGCCATGTGTGTTCTGGAAAGGCCCTTGGGACTTCTTGAACCACATCTTTCCACTCCTCTAATTCCTGGAGTACGCTCAGTGAGGATCAGAAAAACAAATGCCCACAGCAGACAAGGTCTGTCCATCCTTTTCATACCTGGCTAGTGTGTACTTTACTTTAGGGCTGAACAAAGATGATCCGTCAAAGACAGCTTCAACAAGGAAGAACGGAAGGGCTCCATAAATTCATCCAGGAGCATCCAGACATGGTGCCTTATGCCAACACCTGATACCGCTGCTCTGGTCATACCCTCAGCTGTGTGTACAATGAGCTGCATGGATGAATTCGACAGACTCTAGGGTGGCCAGCTGAGAGGCAACCTTATCCTGCACCTTGTCAAACACTGCTCCCATGAGAGCATCAGAGAATTCCTTAATCAGATCTCTCTGAAGTCTAGTAAACTGTGCCATGAAATTCAAATACCTGAGTGCAAAGGTCGATGAAGCATAAACCCACTTTCCAAATCGGTCCCATCATCCTATACTCCCAGTTAGAAGGATAAACAGTAGGACTCTCATCAAGGAGTTCCTTTCTTGTGGAAGCTGCCACCACCATGGGATCGACTGCTAAATCCTTGGCACAATACTGGTGGTCTTTAGGAGCTGATAAAATTTTGTCTGGTCTCTGGGGAATAGGCTCTACAGAGTCAGGGGCCTTACAAGCCCGCTCCGTGATCAGCTTAATAAGATTATCAGTGGGTGGGGCACCCAGGATGTAGACGGCCAAGCATGGAAACCTTGCAAGTACACAGACTCCTCTGAGGTGGGGTCTTGACGCTGCCAGTTACATTACCCCTTTGCTTGAGGATCTCCAGGATGTCTCCAAAGGAGATATCTGCAGAGGGTGATGGGGGGGAACCTTCCCCTTCATCGAAGTCTGTGTCCACAGTGACAGATTCCTGCGGGGAATCCAAGTGATTCCTCTTGCATGTCTTCTTACGGGGTGGTTCCAGAGTGGAATCTCTGAGGAAGACTTTGAAGAAGAGCGGCCCTGTGCAGGGGTGACAAAGTTTTGGTGCTTGCTGTCCTGGTGTGGAGACTGGTGGCAGCTCTGGACCAGAAAGTACAGGCATGACACGTCGATGCAGGAGGGACCAGCTGAGAGCCTGCAGAGGCTAAAGCTCTCTCCATAACTTGGAAGGCAGGACCCCCTCGAAGAGGGATGGGAACCCAGAACAGATAGAGACAACCTCGGAACGGAGGCCACACCCTGCTCAGAGAGTCTGCCCTCTAAAGCAGGAGCCAGGGAAGGACTCGCAACTGTCAACACCCGGAGAGTCAACGTCGGCTCCGAATAAAAATGAGGAACCAATCCAAGACCCCTGGAACAAAACAGCAGAGCCTCGGTCCCAAGAGAACCGAAGATGTTATTGTCTGGTGCTGTGGTAGGGATACCCAACAGCCCCAAAACAGCTGGTACTGGGGGAACTGAAGTGCTGGGATCTGAAGCTCCAGTGGAAGTCAGAGGAGGAGACACTGAAGGAGTCCTTGGAGAATATACCCCAACTCCCGAAGGAAGAGGGGCCAGAGAATGGGCAGGGATACATCTGGCCTCCAACAGCTGATCCACCAATCTCATGACATCTACCTTGGAGAGACTTCTGGAGGATCAAATGGATTACCCCCTGAGGGAGACGCTGTCCATTCCAGAAAAGAGCAAGGAAGTTGGCCCACAAAGGGGTCTATAGAAGGGGAGAACCTCGTCCTGGGGAAAAGCAGCAGCTCATGTTTCGGCACCGAAGATGGCAGCACAGTCTGCTGAGGTACATCTGGAGAAGTCGGCACCAAGACAGAAACCAAAGATGCTGGTGCCAATGCTGGTGCAGAAGGCGCTGTAGTCATAGCAGTTGGTGCAGATTCTTGTAATTTTGGTATCTTGGTTTTTGGTTCCGAAGAGACAGTAGGAACCAGAGTCTTATGCTTCTTGGCCATTGGTGCTGAGGGGGAAACCGGCACAGAGTGGCTCTTATTTTTGGCAGGATCTGAATTTGGGGGAGAATCAGACTTGGACAGAGGTTTGCTGAAAGAAGATTTTAACATGCCTTTTAAAATAAGCTTGTTACGACATTCAGCTAAAGCCCCGTTACTAAAGGCCTGGCATATGTCACAGTTTTGATCAACATGCGAAGCACTTAAACAATAAACACACAAAAGATGCCGGAGTTGGGCATCTTTCTACCACAATCTTGGCACTGTTTAAATCCTGAAGTGCCTTTATGTTTTTCTGCCATAATACACTGAAAAAATACCCAAAAACAAAAGCCTCAAAATATCTTGGCAGGCACACACAACACACACTCACCAAAGATGGACAGAAAGGTTCACCAACAATGGTAGTGAAAAGGAATACCACAATGGTACAGACGAAAAGGAAAAAGTACCAACAATGGTACTAAGAAATACAGATAGGGTAAAAAAAAAAAGAGAGAGTTACCAACAGTGGTAACAAAGACTACCAAAAGTAGTGGGTTGATAAGACACACACAAAGAAACTAAACATAACAATAATAATTAGTAAAAATGGGATAGAAAAATTAAGACAATATCACTAAATTAGACAAAAATAAAGAACTTAGCGGAGAGCAACAACTAATGTGTCTTGCTGACAGAGCAGCAAACGAGATCAGAGGTAATTGAGAGGGGCATTGTGGGCAGAGTCTTAGCTCAAAGTTTTTTTGGCTGACGCAAGCTGTATAACGGCCGAGCCAGTTCCGAGGATTGGAACAGAGACCTGTTCGTCAAAAATGACCAAAGATTGACAACATCAGATCAAACCTTTTAACACAGGTGGAAAAGATCCCATTCATAAAGGAACAAGCTTACGAGCCAAAGAGTAAAACAGACCCAACACAACTCTTAGCCTGGAAGGTTGTGGGTCCTGCCCACTGGGTTAA
>NC_056736.1:276242588-276297588 GCF_019279795.1 Protopterus annectens | reverse complement strand
TTGAACACCTTGCCCAATGCCACCAATAGGTGACTCAATAGTGAGGCACACAGATGTCCCACTCACTAAGCTGAATAAGGAGAAGCTAACAGTCAGCCGTTTATCAGATGCCAGAATCCAACAACACATGCACTCAGGTCACTCCACAACAAGTACAAGTATGACTCTCACTGTTCACGTGGGTGTGAATGACCCGAGATGCACCTCCATAGACTACATGAAGAGACATGGTGGAGATCTCAGATCATATGGCCCAGGCAGGTAGGACACTAGCCCTGAGCAGTATCCTATAGTCACCCAGAATGATACTGCAGTACAAGCAAAATAAAATGACAGACTTCAACAATTGGCTACGTTTCTGGTGTCAAGCTAAGGGGATTCACCATCTCTCTGCTTGGGATAACATGATTGAAAGACCTGGATGCTTTGCCAGAGATGGCCTGCATTTGTCACCCCTGGGTTTTTGGGTACTGGCCAAGGCTTTTGCCACCCTTATTGGTACCTTTTTCAGGCAGTGTTCCAAAAGACCAAATTACCACCGTAACAGCTATAAATAAATGCACCCAAGGGTCATGCTGCTCAATGCTAGAAGTCTAAATCTCAAGATGCACTTGCTCAAAGCACTCCTCAAAATGGAGAACATCGACATTTGTGCTGTAACGGAGACCTGGTTTAAAACAGCAGAAAGCACCCCTGCGCTACTAGCTATAACTCATTCCACACCTTTCGGCCCCAAAACATGGGCAGAAGCTCCAAAGGTGGTGGTGTCTCCATATTTATAAAGGATATGTACATCTCCAGACTAGGAGGCCAGCATAATGCATCCGAGACCCTTCAGGTACAACTAACATTGGGTAAGACTGCGATCCAGGTCATAGCCTCCTATAGGTCGCCAATCATGTCCCTAGACTCTCACTCCACATTCCTAAGCACCCTGGAATCTATCAAGGACCAGCCCAACACTCTCATACTAAGAGACTTCAACTATCTCTCCATCAACTGGGAAAACTACTCAAGCACCAATGCACTGGCCAAATGCTTCCTGGAAATCATCAATTCTAATGCCCTGGACTAGCTCATTCTTATTCCCACTAGAGGAAGCAACAATATTTTTACCTGGTTATTACTAATATGGGCAACCATTGTTCTACACCAATAGTCAATTCTTTGGACTCCTAAACACAGACATGGCTAACTTCACGGCACCCATGCCAATGGAAAATAGATGCATGACTGCCGAATCATACACCAATGCACTGTACGAACACACACATAAATGCATGGAAAGTACAGTTGTGTACACTTACCATAAATTTAGATGTTTGAGTGCATTCACTGTTACAGTCATCACACTTGGGTTATCTGCCTGCAGGTAGCCCTCAGTCGGCCCGAATACCAGAGTCTTAGTATTTCTGCGTTGGATGCCGTTACTTCTTCCAGGACGTCAGATCGTCAAGGGTATAAAACACCATTATATCAGTTTTTCTTGCCCCAAATGTCAGGAGCCCCCAAATGGGGGAGCTGGTATACGGTGGGGAACACCACCAGTAAAAAGTAAATACCAATGCCATTAGGAATGGCCACAGATAGCAGAGGTAGAAAGATAGAGAAAGCAAGGGGGCTGGAGGGAGGGAAACCAGAACTGCAACAGTGAATACACTCAAACATCTACATTTATGATAAGTGTACACAATTGTACTATGTTCTTCGTGTTTCACTGTTGCAGTCATCACACTTGGGTTGATTCCCAAAGCTGAGGAAGGATGGAGGCAGTCAAGAAGTGTTAGGGCTGGCTAGTAGGCCTTGCAAGACTGCTGTAGCAAATCCAGCCCTGGATTTAGAAAAAGATAGGTAGGAGATAATGCTTGGTGAAGGTGTGTACAGAAATCCAGGTTGCAGATTCCAAAATGTCCCTGGTAGGGACTCCACTGAGAAATGCTGTGGAGGTGGAAGTAGCCCTAGTGGAATGTGGTCTGATCCCCTGGGGGGTAGGTTTTCCATGGTGCTTGTAGCAGAAATGGATGCAGTGTGCTATCCACTTGGAAATGGTTCGTTTTGAAATGGCCTTACCCTCTGCCCCTGTAGCAAAGCTGACTAGCAGCTGGTCAGATTTTCTGAAAGGCTTAGTCCCACCAAAGTAGAACCTGAGCTGTCTGTGCACGCCCAAGGAGTGCAGGATCCTTTCCCCTTTATTATGAGGATTAGGGAAGAAGGTTGGCGAATGGATGAATTGGTTTAGAGCCACACTGAACACCACCTTAGATATAAAGGACGGGTTAGTCGTGAGGGAAACCCTGTCAGCATGGAAAATAATGAAAGGTTCCACAGCCATTAGTGCCCCTAACTCAGACACTCTTCTTGCTGAAGTTATGACTAAAAACAAGGCTGTTTTCCAAGAGAAGAATTTTAACTCTGCTGAGGCAGCAGGTTCAAAAGGAGGAAGCGTGAGCTTTTCCAGTACAAAGTTAGGGTCCCAGGCAGGGGTGAGCGCTCTCCTAGGGGGCCTTAAGTTGTTAGTCCCTCTCATGAACGGTTTGATGAGAGGGTGAGAAAATAGAGGCAACTCAGTATTATAATGAGCTGAGATGGCAGACGCAAGAATCTTAATGGAGAAGTATAGGCCTCTGTGGAGTAGCTCTGCTATGTAATTCAGGATTAGAGGTAAGGAGGGCACTGCTGTGTCCTTCCCTTGAGACAGATTCCAAGAACAATACCGATACCTTTTCCACTTTTCAGCACAGGATTTCCTAGTACTAGGACTTCTGGCTTCAAGAATAACGTCCGGCACCTGTTTGCTGAGGGGTATTTAAGGGATAAGCCAGGCTGCAAGGTTTAGGGTTTGCAATTGTGCAAGCAAAATCTGTCCCTCCTGCTGAGACAGCCGGGTAGGAGTCTGGTGAAGGTGCCAGGGTGGCACTGTTGTCAGGCTGCGTAAGAGTGGGTACCAGTGCTGGCGTGGTCAGTCTGGGGCAATAAGAATTGCCCTTGGCCTGTCCTGTTTTATCTGGAGTAGTACTCTTGAGAGAAGGAGCAGATGGGGGGGGGGGGCATAAATTGAGAGGTTTTCCCACTGAAAGGATAGGGCATTCACCTTCCAGGTCCTGCTGTGAGGGTTCCTGGAGCAGTATTTACTCAACTGGTGGTTCTCAGGGGAGGCAGAGGTCCACCTCTGGTGTCCCCCACCTGTGGATCTGAAGGTTGAAGGTGTTGGGCTCCAATTTCCACTCGTGTGGATCTAGGAGATTTCCACTTAAGTTGTATGCCAGGGAATTTGTTTGCCTGGCAGGAATTGAGCTTGTAGATGCACTTGGTTGTTCAAGGCTGTGTTCCACAGGGCCATGGCCAACCTGCAGAGTGGGTAAGAATGGGTTCCCCCCTGCTTGTTTATGTACCACATAACTGTGGTGTTGTCTGTTTTTATATGCAGTTGTCCTGGAAGGAGTAGCTATTTGAAGGCTGTCAGAGCATTCTGTACAGCTAGCATCGCCTTTTGATTGATGTGCAGGAGAATCTGGCCGGGGCTCCAGTGGCCCTGAATGCATTTGCCTGCCATGTGAGCCCTCATGCATAGTCTGATGTGTTTGTTGTCAGGGTTTCAGTGGCGAGGGGTTGAGTGAAAAGCAGTCCCTTGTTGTGGTTGCATGTTTCTGGCCACCAAAGGAACTCTGCCCTTAGACATGGTATGATATGAATGACTTGTTTCCAGGTCCTGTGAATGTTGGCACCAAAGACTTTTTAAGTACCATTGAAGTTTCCTCATATGCAGTCTTGCATATGGAATTAGCAGAATACACGAGGCCATAGCCTAGGGCTTGCAGTATTTTTCTTGCAGGGTTCTGGTGGCCATTTGTTTGAAGTAGTTTGCAGACAGACCTGTTTTTCTAAAGTAAGAAATGCCATCTGGGAAGTTGTGTCCAAGCTTGCTCCCAGGAATACAATCTTTTGACAGGGTACCAGTTGTGATTTCTTTTCACTGATTGTGTACCCCAATGAAGTGAGAAGGCTTTTTACAAATGCCAGGTGCTGAAGTAGCAATTCCTGACTGTCCGCCTGAATCAGGCAGTCGTCCAAGTATGGGAAAATTTGGATATTTCTCCACCTGCCTTATGCAATGGCTGGAGCCAGGCACTTTGTGAATACTCTGGGCGCAGTAGATAAGCCAAAGGGAAGTGCAGAGAACTGATAGTGCATACAGCCTGCCCTGAAACGTAGACATTTCCCGCATGACTTCCTTATGGGGATGTACAGATAAGCTTCGTCTAGAGTGACTAACCAGGCATCCTTGGCTAGCATAGGGAAAAGATGTTGCAGGGTAAGCATCTTGAATTTTGGGATCACCAGAAAGGTGTTGAGAATTGAAAGATCCAGGATTGGGCACCAGAAAAAGTCTAGAGTAGAAACCCTGACCCCTTTGTTCTACTGGAACTGGTTGAATAGCTTTGATATTGAGCAGGAAAAGTACTTGCTTTTGAGCCTCTGCCCATTGGTTTAGAGGAAAGCCTGGAAACCCTCTTGGGGTTGACAGTGAATGGAAGTAGAATCTGTACCCCTGGGATGCAATGTTTAGGACCCATCAGTCCTGAGTAATGGACATCCAGTTTTTTGCATGAAGGGCATGTTTTCCTCCTAGGGACACAAGTAACTGGGCAGGGCTGGGAAGGATAACTGAAAAGTCATTGTGAACTTTTTCCATAAGGGGGTGGCTTGCCACTCCCTGTCTTTGGGGTGGGGGCACTCCATTGTTTAGATCTCTGCATACCCAGAGACTGGTCTGGGAAGGTCTGAAAGGGGCTGGAAAGAACCAATTTTTAGAAGGCTAACGCATACTGAATCTAGGTGGTTGCACTTGTAAGAATTCTTTGACAGTTTGCATAGATTTAGCTTTTTCTTCCATCTTTTTAAGAACTTCTTCTGCTTTGGTGCCAAACAAACAGTCCTTACTTAAAGGAGTGTCTAGTAATTTGGATTTGACATGATCTGGCAAGGTTTGTTCCTTCAGCCAAGCATGACTTCTCAGTACAGACCCAGTGACTGCAACCCTGCAAGATGCTTCTAGGGCATCAAAACCACACTTCAAATTATGCTTACTAACTTGGTTTGCAGAATACATTAGCTCTTGTAAATTTTTATTTTCTGCACAATCTGGAAATACCATTTTTTGTTTAATTAGTTCCAAAATATGTTGCTGGTACTTCAACATGTGAAGCTGGCAATTCAATGTCCTGACAGCAAGAGTTGCAGAAGAATATACCTTCTTATCCCATCTGTCTAAAGCTCTGGAATCCCTGTCTGAAGGGGTAGGATTTTGGCTGTAGTAACCTTAATACCTTTAGGTCCCTGGGAAAAAGCCTCTGGACCTGCAGTATGATTCTTTAAGAGAAATTTGTGGGAATCGGGTACAATGTAGTACCGGTCATGTTTCCTAGGGGCAGGGGGTAATGTATCTGGAGTAAGACTAGATTCCATAAAAAAATCTACAACATCCAGGACGGGGGGTATAGCTAGAGGCCTGTGCTGAGACGACTCTAAAAATTCTCAGTCTCTTTATGGACTAAGGGTAGTCTTGGCATTCCCGGTGGAAATGCAAGTATGCAAGGTTTCACCAAAAGAAAAAATCCTCTGGAGGGGAGGCAGAGGGAATGGATTCCTCTACATCTGAATCCTCATAGGCTGACAAGGGAATGTCCTGATAATCAGAAGGGTCAGAGTCATCGGACTCCTGGTCTGTAGAATCAGAAGGAAACTCAATTCTTGGTCTCTTAGCAGGGGAAGGCTGGCTTCCCCTAATTAGGGTAACGAGACTTTCAGCCATTCTAAGCATTTGTTTTTGTGGCACGGGAGCTTGAGCATGCACTTTGGTCGTCAATTTTCTAGGCATAGTGTGCACTCTGGGCCTTAAAACTCTGCAGTTTCGGCTAAAAACGAAGGTGTTGGTTTGATTCGAACATAGGTAGGATGGCATACACCCTCAGAAGCTGGTACCTGCACAGCAGCTCTGGACCCATCCAAGGTAGAGACATCTGTAGGTTCCACAGTCGAAGAAGCATCTTGTGGCATACCAGACTCCGAATGAGTCTCAGCAGAGCCCTGCGAATCCATAGAAGTGGGCATCAGGGACTGCAAAGGTGCCTCACTGAGTACCAGTGGACTGGCGACTAGCTTAATGGAAGAGTCAGCAGTTTTGGACCTATCCGGTCAGTTTCTGTCTTTATCTTTACATTTTTTCAGAAGATCGGTAGTTGGATGGCTTATCAAAGCCATTTTGGAATACGGAGAATGAGAGCGAAATAATGTAGTGACAAAGACAGCCCAATAACTAATGGTTTGGTCATTAAACAAGGCACAAAACCAACAGCGAGGGACGTTGTGATCTGGGCCAAAACAGGTGACCCAGTAAGAATGAAAGTCTCTGTGAGGTATTTGCTTTCCACAGGCAAGACAATTGTTAACTTTTTCTGATATCGGTTAGAGAGAAAAAAAAAAAAGATCCTAAACGGGGTACTTAGCTTTAGAAGACTTCAGGGATTATAAACTCGAAAACGAAAATTTCAGGTACCGGCTGACTGGCACTTGCGAACTGCTTCTGCTTCGGGCTCCTCCTCGGCAAGAAAGACTGATGTAACGGCGACAGCTGCCTGTTTTATACACGTGACGACCTGACGTCATGAAGGAAGCAACAATATCAGACACAAAAATACTAAGACTCTGGTATTCGGGCCGACTGAGGGCTACCTGCAGGCAGATAACCCAAGTGTGATGAATGCAACAGTGAAACACGAAAAACATCTAGCCATACCCAAAAGAACCAAGATGCTCTCCTCTAAAAAAAGGAAGCCAGTCTGGTGGTCCCCTGCCATTAATAAACTCTACAACAGAAGGAAAGAAACTGTTGCAGAAAAAGGTTAAGTCCCAAGACTGGAAAAATTCCCTTATTAGCCTCAACAAAAAGTTGAGATCCCTCATCAAAACCTCCAAAGCCAGCTAAGAAGGCAGAATTGCAGCAGACACTAAAAAAAAAAAAAAAAAACAGTCTTCTTTAGTTATATCAAGAATCTCCATGGCAATATCCAGATTTTCTCTGAGTTACTGCACAATGGTACCTCCGATACTGTGCCAACAGATATTGCCAACAAACTAGCTGAAAGATTCAGTGCCAACTTTACCCCCCCCCCCCCGGACCAATCTCAATAGCGGAAGAATGCCAGGCACCCTGCATTACTGCAGCACAGGTTAAAGCTGCATTGTCTAAGGCCAAGAATACAGCTTCCATGGGACCCAACAATATCCCTGGCTATGTTCTACCTGAATTACTAAGTGAACTGGCACCACATCTGTGTGCTCTTTTCACTCACAGCTTCACCTAGGCTTTGTCCCTACCGAATGGCGCACTGCTACAGCCATCCCTTTCCACAAAGGAGGAGCGACTACAGATCCTGGAAATTATCACCCCATTAGCCTGACGAGTCCAATATGCAAGGCTATGGAGCGCATCTTCATGGACCTAATTAACAAGGATACAAGGAATCTCCAAACTCTAGATCCCTTGCAATCTGGTTTTGTGAAAGGTAGATCATGCCTGCTCAACCTGGTTGACATTTTTGAGTGAGTCACCAGGGCGGTGGATGAAGGTAAGGCAGTTCATACAACCTACCTCGATCTGGCCAAGGCCTCTGATACCATTCCTCACTCAGGAATTATTGATAAACTCCCCAAACTAGGCATCAACCCCTATATAGTTAGGTGGGTTGCAAATTGGCTCACAGATGGCGTCTGCTACTCTCACACTGTGTGTTCTAAGTCAGACTGCCGACCAGTCAAGATTGGAGGCCCACAGGGATCGGTCCTGGATCCTCTCCTGTTTGGCATCTACTTCTCAGAAGTCCAGGCCAACACAGAAGGACTCTGGCTGACCGAATTTGCAGATGACTGCAAGCTGGAAGCCATTATTAACTCTTCAAGTGATGCAGACATCATACAGAAAGGCCTCACTGAGACCAATGACCAGTGTCAAACCATGGCCTTAAGCTTAATGCCAAAAAATGCATAGTTATCCCCTTTGGGAAAAACTTAGTTCCCACTACTTATCACATCGATGGGAGCCCACTAAACTCTGAAGGAGTTATAAGAGATCTAGGGACACAGGTTGATCGCAACCTCTCCGACCACCACATTGCCACTGTGGTCAGTAAGTCCTATGTGGCACATCATTACCAAGGGTTTTGCATCCAGGAAGAAAGAGGTCATCATGTCTCTCTTCTTCCCTCATTAGACCAATTAGATATAATGCCCCATCTGGCATTTACCTCACTAGACACCAGCTGGCGAGGCCACAAAAGTACCTCACAAAGATGATCCTAGGACTTAAACACGTCCTACACGGACAGACTCAAAAACTCCAACTATTCTCGGTCTCAAAGAGGTGATCTCTACTTGACTTACAAAGCCATGTCTGACCCAGTTCTGTTACAAATGCTACATCTAAAGAGATCCCAATCCCTCCACACCACACGCTCCAGAGACCTCAACCTCATTACCACAATCAACAGAATCTGCTGGAGAGACAGGTTCATAACCCAGAGACTGCCCATGCTCTGGAATAGACTTCCCATACATGTCAAGCAGCGCACCTCACTAGCTCTCAAGAGAAATCCAGAGGAGAGGATGGGAAATAGAAAGTTCACTAGGGGATCACTCCAGTTGCTCTACTTGACAGACGCACTGGGAACTAACGACGGGCCGCACAATGCCAGGGCACTTCTATGGGGTAGGCTTGTAAAGGCCCCAGGGCCATTAGCCTAGTATACACCTATGAACCTATGAATTTGCATATTTCTCAGGTCCAGACACTGGAACATTAGACAAGAGTTCAAAGTTAACATGTGTAGCTTAGCAAACCTTTTGGTTGTCCCAAAAGATGTTTGTCCTAGAAGGTTGTAATGTTTAGCAAAAAGTGTGCACTGAAGACCAAGTAGCCACTCCTCTTATCTCAAGTGGAAGGTTATGTAGAAATACTATGTAGCTTAAGGCCCAACAGAGTGAGCCTTTGGTGGAATGGTAAGCGGTCTGCCTCCTGTCGTGTAACAAAAGGAAATACAGTCTGAAATCCATTCTGTCAATGTAATCCTTGTAATCTTTTGACCATATCTTGCTGCCAAAAATCTTTTCTGAAAGTCTTTGTGCAATCCCCATAGAACCTTAACTGTCTGTGTACATCCAGACAATGCAACAAGTACTCAACTTTGTTGGAATACTTAAGAATACTGGCAAGTTTGGGCATAAAGGAGGTTTTTGTCCTTAAGGATACTCCGTCCTGAACAAAGATAATGTAGGGGTTTTGTGGAGATCATGCAAGAAGCTCAGAGACTCGTCACCAAAGTAATAGCCACCAACAGGATTTTTTTTTCTTAAGAAAGAGCTCGATATCATTTGAGCCTCCTGGTTCCAAAGGTGGCAACAAATTCTCAAGTACAAAGTTCAAATACCTTTTCTAACAGAACTATACAACAAATGGGAACACCTTCTCTAATGGCACAGAGACTGGAGAAATGTTTCAGTCCTAAGCCCATACTAGTTTTCCTTTTTCCCTTATAAATTTCTCCTAGTTGAGGTTCTGATAGGCTGTAATAAGTTTAGCATGCTGACAGACCTGAAGGTTTATTTAAGAAACCAAGTAGTTATGTGAAGGGACTGAATGTCTGGACTGGTGACTTAGAAAAGCAGAGCAGAGCTATGTGGAAGAAGGGGTTTCTTCTTCAGATGAAGCCACATCAATGGGAATCACGTCTGGTGGAGCTTAAGAGAGTAGCATGAAAATAAGTTAAGCATTGCAAACGTTGGCTTTCTGCAACAGGGAAAATGGGGGATAGCAGTAGAAAAGACCCAAGGGGTTAATCACTGGAGAATGCATCTCCAGGTGTCTGCCCTTCATGAGGAACTACACTGAAGTAGTAAGAGTATTTGGTGTTGAATGGTGATGCAAAATGATTGCAGCAAAATCTCCCCAACTTCTTGAATATGCTGCGTGCTACTCTGCTAACAGTTCATTCACAGGATAGTATCCATCTGCTCTTTTGTCAGTGATCATTCTGGTAGACTTGGGGTGTGTGTGTTGTATTAGAAAGCATTGCAAAGCTATCACACATTCCTGTACTCTCAATGCTTCTCTACACAACGGATATCAGGTTCCCCCCACTGCTTGTTTATATACTATAAAACCACCATGTTGTCTGACTGAATGGCAGTTGCACCCTGAGGTGTATGTCCTAGAATGCCTGCAATGCTAGAAAACACTCTCATCTTGTGTATTTTTATGCGCATAGACACCTCTTCCATTGTCCATGGAACAAGTACAGTCTCTTAAACTGCCACTTAAAAATAGTTTGCTTATTTTTGCCTGTGTCTTACCAGGTTTCCATTTAAATACAATATACATTGCATACATTTTGTTACCATCGTCAGTCCAACATAAGAAATTGGCGAATCCCTGTCTTCCCTTAAACCTCACTTCCCCTCCTCAGGTACATCATTATACATGCATTACTACCACAATTTCCATTTAATTCTATGTCATTTGCTCCTTCCCTTTTCTAAAGATCCCTCTTCCAGTTTTTTTAAACTTCTTTTATAATATTTAATACCTCAAATTCAGATGTAGAACTTGATTTCCATTCTCTAGTAATTGTGTTTTTTTTGGCAGTCAACAGAATTAAACTTAAGACCCTACTATATCTAGGGAATTCAAATCCTGTATCTCAACTCAAAAGAATAACTTTCTTACTTACAGCCTTTTGCTCACTCTATATTTCTGAGATCTCTGTAGAGCATTTTTAAAAACATACAACTCATTGCACTTTCAAAAAGTACAGCTGTGTAACATCTTACCAAAACAGTAGATTTCCTCCTCTTCACTGCTGTAGTATTCCTTACACTAGGGATCTCCTGCCAAGGGCAGCCTGACGTCTGGTCAGTATACCAAAGCCTTTAGGTTGCATTAAGGTACACCATACATCACATGTATGCTCCTCACATACTACAGGACATAAAGGGAATGTCCAGAGGTACCATCCAGAGAAGGTACAGTTGTGTACCTACCATAAATGTAGATGCTAGAGTGTATTCACTGTTGCAGTCATTACTCTTGGGTTATCCTGCTGGCAGGCTACCCTCAGTCGGCCTGAATTCCAAAGTCTAGGTTCGGCATCTGTTGCTGTCACCTCTTCCCTGACGTCAGTGCACCAGGGGTATAAAAGATGCAGCAGATGCCATTTTCTTCAGTTTTTCTTGCCCCAGATGTCAGGTGCCCCCAAAATGGCAGGCTAAAATATTATGCCAATAATTATGCATGCTAGGCTAAAAAATTATACCAATAATTATGCATGCAGTAAAATAAACATTTCCTTCATCTACAAGCAAATACACCACATAGGTTGTATTAGACAGAGAAGTACAGGTATGTCCCAGCAAAGAAAAGGGTTATGGTGGGTGGGTAACCTAGACTGCAACAGTGAATACACTCTAACATCTACATTTATGGTAGGTACACAACAGTACTATGTTCATCGTGTTTCACTGTTGCAGTCATTACTCTTGGGTTGAATCCCAAAGCTGAGGTTGGGTTGCTGGGCCCAAATAAGATTAGGAGAGGCTATAAGGCCTTGCAGAACTGCAGTGGCGAAGCCTGCTCTGGATTTAGAGTAGAGGTAAATGGTAGTGCTTTGTAAAAGTGTGCACTGAACTCCCAAGTTGCGGCCTCTAAAATGTCTTTGGTTGGTACTCCTCTGAGAAAGGCTGCTGAAGTGGCTAGTGCCCTGGTAGAATGAGGCCTAATGCCCTTGCGCACTGATTTGCCATGTTGTGAGTAGCAGAAATGAATGCAGTGGCCTATCCATTTTGAAATAGTCCGTTTTGGAGATAGGCTTTCCTTGAGATCCTGCAGCATATGCCACTAAAAAGTTGCTCAGTTTTTCTGAAAGCTTTAGTTCTGCACAAATAGAAGCGTAGTTGTCTGTGTATGCCCAAGGAATGCAGAAGTCTCTCACCCTTATTCTGTGGGTTTGGATAAAAGGTAGGCAAGTGAATGGTTTGATTAAGGGCCAACACTGGACACTACCTTAGGCATAAATGTTGGGTTCGTCCTTAGAGAAACCCTGTCTGGATGGAAAATGATGAAAGGTTCCACAGCCATGAGTGCCTGTAACTCATCTTGCAGAGGTTAATGCTAGCAGCAGAGCTGTTTTCCAAGATAAAAACTTTATATCAGCTGTATTGGCTGGCTCGGCTGGCTCAAAAGGCAGCAGTGTGAGTTTTTCCAAGACATAATTGAGGTCCCATGCAGGTATTGGGGCTCTCCTTGGAGGGCTTATGTTTTTGGTCCCTCTGAGGTACTGCCTTAGCAATGGAGGGGAAAAAATATGAGGTTCCGTATTGTAATGAGCCGAAATGGCAGAGGCATGAATTTTAATTGATGAAAAGGATAGGCCTTTGTCCAGCATCTCAGTTAGGTATTGTAAAATCTGAGGAATATTTGGTACAGATGTGTCAATTCCTTGTGCCTGGTTCCAAGCACAGAATCTTTTCCATTGTTCTGCATAAGATTTTCTGGTACTGGGCCTCCTGGCCTCCAAAATAACATTCATCACTGCTTTAGAGAGAGGCATGTTTTGAATGGTTACCTTATCTGCCATGCTGCCAGATTTAAGGTCCTGAGTTGGCTGTGCAGAATCTGGTTGTTTCGCTGGGTCAGTAAGTGAAGAATTAGAGACAATGTCCAGGCTGGGCCTTGAGACAAGCTTTTTAGGATTGGGTACCAGTGCTGGCGTGGCCAGTCTGGGGCAATCAGAATCATTCTCTGCTTCTCGTCTGACCTTTAGGAGTACCTTGGGGAGGAGAGGCAGAGGAGGAAAGGCATACACTGTTAGACTCAACTGAATGACAGAGCATTCACTTTTCATGTTTGCTTGTGGCAAGTCCTTGTGCAGAATTTCTGTAGTTGGCAGTTGTGAGGGGAGGCAAATAGATGTCTGGACATCCCCATTCCTTTGTTATCATGCTGAAGACTTGTGGATCCAGTTTCCACTTGTGGGGATCCGTGAGGTTTCTGCTTAGTTCGTCTGCCAGATTATTGTTCTTTCCTGGCAGGAATTGTGCTTACAGGTGTACTTGATAAGTCAATGCTGTGTCCCAGAAAGTCATGGCTTGTCTGCAGAGGGGGTAGGAATGTGCACCTCCCTGCTTGTTTATGTATCACATGACTGTAGTATTGTCCGTCCTTATCAGTGGTTGTCCTGGATGGAGTAAATCCTTGAAAGATGTCAGGGCATTCTGAACAGCTAGCATCTCTTTTTGATTGATATGTAGATGCATTTTGCTTGTGGACCATGTGCCCTGAATACATTTTCCTGCCATGTGTGCTCCCCAGGCATAAGCTGATGCATCTGTTGTTACTGACTGCCTGGCTGTGGGTAGAGTGAATGGCCGTCCCTTGTTGAGGTGACAGGCATGTGCCCACCATCGAAACTCCTGTTGCAGGCAAGGAATGAGGGTAATTAATGCTTCCAGGCTTTGACAATGTTGAGTCCAGACACTTTTTAGGTACCTTTGAAGTTTCCTCATATGCAATCTGGCATAAGGAATTAGCAGAATGCCATGAAGCCCAAAGCCTGCAGAATTTTTCTTGCAGATAACTGGGTCTTTGTTGCCAACATTTTGAAGTAAGAAGTTAGTTGCCTTTGTTTGTCTGGCGTGAGATAAGCCATCTGTGCAGTTGTATTTAAGCTTGCACCCAGGAATATTATCTCGAGAGGGTACTAGTTTTGATTTCTTTTCATTTACTGTGTACCCTAGGCAAATTAATAATCTTTTGACAAACACCAGATGCTTTAGTAGAGTGTCCTTGTTCTCTGCTTGTATAAGGCAGTCGTCCAAGTACGGATATATTTGAATACCTCTTTGCCTGCAAAATGCAATTACCGGTGCCAGGCATTTTGTGAAGACCCTGGGCGCAGTAGATAAGCCAAAGGGCAGTGCAGAGAATTGGTAGTGCATTGAGCCAGCTATGAATCTGCGGTATCTTCTGCAAGATTGTCTGATTGGGATATGCAGGTATGCCTCTTTTAGGTCCAAAGTTACAAGCCCAAGCCTTCTTGCCCAGCATGGGCAGAAGCTGCTGCAAAGTTAACATTTTGAATTTTGGAACGTCCAAAAATGTGTTTAGAAAAGACAGGTCCGGTATTGGTCTCCAGGCTTTGTCCTTTCTGGGTAACAAGAAAAGTCTTGAGTAAAATCCTTGTCCCTGCTCTTGCTGTGGTACTTGCTGAATGGCCCTCATGTTCATAAGGGACAAAACTTGTTTTTGTGCCTCTGCCCATTGATTGTGTGGCAGGTTTGGCATAACTTTTGCCTTTGGCAGGGTGTGAAAGTGGAACCTGTAGCCCTGGGACACTATATTCAATACCCATTTGTCCTGGGTGATCATGTGCCAATTTTGAGAGAAAAGTGCTAGTTTTCCCCCCTAAGGGGGCTGCAAGAAAATAAGTGCTTGGTGCTGGCAGAGGCAAGTCATTGGGTGTTTTCTGTATGGCTGTGCTTTGTCTTCTCCACTTTTGGAGGTAGAAGCGCCCCACTGTTTAGACCTGTATGAGCCCTGGGGCTAGGATCTGCCTCTGGGACGTCTGTATCTGCCTCTTTGTGGTCTGTCCGACACTGGAAAGGACCAATTCTTTGTAGGCCAGTTCCTGCTAAATCTTGGTGGCTGAACCTGTAAAAAATCCTTTACTGTTTGCATAGATTTCGCTTTGTCCTCCATTTTCTTCAAAACCTCCTCTGCTTTAACACTAAATAAAGTAGCATGCTATAATGGAGCATCATAGGTTCATAGGTTCATAGGTTCATACTAGGCTATCTGCCCTAGGGCATTTACAAGCCTAGCCAGAGTATGTTTGGCTTTCGCCACCCATTTTAAATTAATTTTGCTATGCCCTTTTTCGAGGTTAGTATACTGTGCCTCTGTCTAACAGTGACACAGAAGTGATACCCGGGGTAAACCTACGATCTCCCATCCACTCATCAAGATTCCTCTTGAAAAGAGTCAATGAGGGACTCTGCCTAACCTGGACTGGGATTTTATTCCAGAGTGAAGGGAGCCTCTGGGTTATGAATCTGTCCCTCCAGCATGTCCTATTTATTTCAGTGCTGAGGTTCAAGCCTCTCGGCGTGTAGCTCGATGGGATTTGGATTTTTGAGGTGCAGCATGTCCCTTAATTCTGGGTTGGACATGGCCTTATCGTCAGGCACAGGTCACCTCTGAGCAGGCGGTATGCCACTGAGTAGAGCTGGAGTTTCTTTAACCGGGCAGCATATGGCATCTGTTTGAGCCCTTTGATCCTCTTGGTGAGGTACTTTTGGGGTCTTTCCAGTTGCTGCAGGTGTTTGGTAAGGTACATCCCAAAAGGAGCATTGTACTCAATTATGGGCCTGATGAGGGATGAGTAAAGAGGCACGATGACCTCCCCTAATCTAGATGTGAATCCCTTCATGATTAGGTGGGCTATATAAAATGTTTTTCTAACCACTTTGGCCACGTGGTTGTCAAATGAGAGATTGCTATCAACTTGGGTCCCCAGGTCCCTAATTACTTCTTCTGTACTTAATGGATTACCACCTATGTGGTAATTTGTGGGCACTTTGTTTTGCCAAAGGGGATGACTATACACTTTTGGCGTTTAGCTTGAGGCCATGGCTCTGGCACCAGTTGTCTGTTTCTACGAGGCCCTTTTGGAGGATGCTTGTGTCGGCTGGAGAGTCAATTATGGCGCCCAGTTTGCAGTCATCTGCGAACTTGGTCAGCCACAGTCCTTCCGTGTTGGCCTGTACCTCCGAGAAATATATACCACACAAGAGAGGTCCCAGGACTGAGCCTTGTGGGACGCCACTTGTAACTGGTTTGGAGTCTGACATGGCTCCAGCAATTCTAACCATGTGGGTTCTGTCCTTGAGCCAGTTTGCAACCCATCTAGTGACATAGGTGTTTATATTTAAGCTGGTGAGCTTATCTATAATGCCCGAGTGGGGTATTGTATCGAAGGCTTTTGCGAGGTCCAGATAGGCTGTGTGGACCACCTTCCCTTCGTCAATGGCCTTGGTGACGGTTTCAAAGAAGTCAACCAGGTTTAAGAGGCAGGATCTGCCCTTAACAAAGCCAAACTGGGTAGGATCCAGTGTCTGTAGGTCCCCAATATCTTTATTTATGAGGTCCATGATGATCCTTTCCATAGCTTTGCAGACCAAGCTAGTCAGGCTTATGGGGCGATAGTTTCCAGGGTCCGTTGAGGCACCACCTTTGAGGAGAGGGACCACTGTTGCTGTACGCCACTCTTTGGGTACATATCCTGTAGTAAGGCTGAGATTGAACAGTAGTTTTATGTTTGGGTTTAGCTCTTCTTGGAGTTCATGTAGGGCGCAGCCTGGGACACCGTCTGGTCCCATTGATGCTGTGTTTTTTGCTTTGGAGAGGGCGGCTCCCACCTGAGCATCTGAGATGTCAGGGGGGCAGCACTCTGCTGGGATAGATATTTGCCCTTTTGGTGGGGGGGGAGAAGTTTGCGCTGAACCTGTCAGCTAGGATGTTGTCAATGTCTGTGGGATCAGTGTATTTTTTGTCATTTTGGACTAATTCTGAGCATATCTGGGAATTCCCACCCAGGTTCCTAACATAACTAAAGAAAGCCTTGTGATTATCCTTAGTGTCCTGTGCAATTTTTCTCTCGAAGCTGGCCTTTGACGATTTTATGAGTGCCCTTAGTTTTTTGCTAATACTGATCAGAGATGCCTTCCCTTTTTGGGATTTTGCTCTATCATGTAGTAGCTTCCTCCTTCTATTGTATAGTTTGTTTATGGCTGGGGTCCACCAGACAGGTCGTCTGCCTTTGGAGGATTGGGTCTTGGTTTTATTTGGGATTGCATGATCCAAGCAGTCCTGAAGGTGTTCATAGAATGCATTTATAAAGGATTCTGCGGTCTGGGCCATATTTTCCACAGGCCCGGGGGCTTTGAAGGATTCCACCTCGGTTTTGAGGAGTGTGAAATTTGCTTTAGAGAAGTTTTTCACTGTGGTTTTCTGGGCAGGGGGTGGGGTCGGGATGTGAATATCCAGTGAGATCAGTTTATGGTCTGATCTTACCAGTGAGGGATACACTTCTGGTCTGGAGCATAGAGTCAAATAATTTTGCTTTAACATGATCAGGCAGATTTTGTTCCTTTAACCAAGCATGCCTCCTAATGACAGAACCCGTAACTGCGGCCCTGCAGGAGGCCTCCAGAGAATCAAAACCACATTGCAATGTATGCTTTCCCACTTGTTCAGTTGCATGCAATAAATCCTGCATTTCCTTACTTTCTGCACAATCAGAATTGGCCAACATTTTCTGTTTTAACAGTGACATTAAGTATTGCTGATATTTAAATCCTATGAAATTCACAATTTAAAGCCCTCACAGCCAAAGCAGCAGAAGTGTAAACCTTTTTTCCCCCCTATCTGTCTAGTGCCCTTGAATCCCTGTCAGAAGGGATAGGGTTTTTTGCAGTAGCGGCCTTAACCCCTTTGGGACCCTGAGAAATAGTTTCTGGGTCAGCAGCAGGGTTTTTATCAAGAAATTTATGTGAATCTGGAACTCTGTAGGATCCGTCTGGTTTAACAGGAGCTGGAGGTAAGGAGTCTGGTGAAAGGCCGGACTCTGAAAATACATCTTCTACAATGTCTACACAGGGGGGATAGCAAGAGGCCTGTGCTGAGGAAGTAAAAAAATCTCTAAGCCTTTTCTTTGATTCTGAGTAATCTTGGCTCTCCCAGTGAAGTGCTCCCTCATGGTATGCAGGGTTTCCCCAAAAGAATAATCCTCAGGAGGAGAGGCTGAAGGAATGATTCTTCAGCATTAGAATCCTCATAGGGAGGAAGAGAGTATTCCTGTACAGAAGAGGAGTCAGAGGAAATGGAAACCTGATCTGAAGAGTCATAGTCTGTCTCTTGCCTAGGCCTCGGGGGATGGGAACCCCTGATCAAGGTAATAAGGTCTTCGGCCATTTTGAGTATCTGCCGGTACGTCCAGAAGAGTAATAGATCAGGGAGAGGAAGGAGGAAGTGAATCCTGCAACAGTGAAAAGAACATGTACAGTTATGGTAAGATTTGACACAACTGTACTATGTCCTTCTAATTCACTGTTGCAATATTTATTACACTAGGGAGACTGCCAAAGCTCAGGAAGGACAGAGGGAGGAGGAAGGACCAGCAGAAACCAACAGAAATCCATGAAGGATGGTCCTAGCAAAACCAACTCTAGCGCTGGAAATTTCGTCCAACTTATAGTGCTTGGTAAATGTACGCACAGATGTCCAGGTAGCTGCCTCAAGAATAGAGTTGGTATCCAAACCCTTAAAAAGTCCCAGAAAAAGCCACAGCTCTAGTAGAAGGAGCTTTAACAGAATAAGGGAGGCTCTTACCATGAAATGAATAAAAATAAATGGAAATCCAAGAAGAAATAGTCTACTTGGACACAGCTAAACCCAAGGACCTAGGATGAAAGGAAACAAAGAGCTGATCACATTTTCTGAACATCTTAAGTCTTATTCAAATAAAATCTGAGTTGTCTGCACACCCACCATACGCAGCACCTTCTCACTAGCAGATTGTGGAGAAGGGAAATAAAGTAGGCAAATGAACAGACTGATTAAGGGGACAACTCATTCACCAACGCAGGCATAAAAGGATTAGTAGGAGAGGACAACCTGTCCTTATGAAACACCAAAAAAGGAGGACAAGCCATAAGGGCTTGAAGCTCAGACAGTAAGGCTAACAAAAGACAGTCTTCCAAGAGCAATGTTGCAAGGAAGCTTAAGCTGCAGGCTCAAAAGGAGCCTGGGTCAATTTTTCCAAAACAAATTTAAGATCCCAGGGAGAATGAACATGAAGGACACCTATAAGATATTGGTTTAGATTCAAATCTAGAAGCAAACTCACGCACAATTACCTCCATACCATCATGCACCCACTTCAAAACTTTACTAAAAGCGCACCTAAAAACATGCTGGCTATGCCCTTGCAACTCCCACTCTAATATCACCCACCCTATCCAACCACTACCTTTCTTTCCACTCCACTAGCTACCTTGATTATAGCAAGCTCAGATGCTCATAAGCCTAGTACTTATTATACAGCAGGAACTTATTGTAACATTTGTTAATGTCTGTTATGTACTTCACAGATAGTACATCAGTAGACAACTAGAATCTATGTTCTTCATCTGTAAATATGTTGTAAGTAATTGCTATGTAAATTGTTAATCGCTATGTAATCCAATGTAACTACTGCTTATTTTAACTGTGGAGCTTTTCTCCCCGGGCCTCCGCTGAAAATGGACCTACGTCCAGTCGGACACTCCCGGTCAACAAATATAAATAAATAAACTAAGGAAGAGATAAAGGCAGACAAGCGGAGATAGCGGATAACTGAACCTTGACAGAAGAATAAGCCAATCCAGCACTGAGCAATTCACACAGATGAGAACCAAAAGGAACAGCCACAGAAAGTGGATTCAGGTTACAAGAAAGACAAACAGAAAACCTCTTCCATTCGGATAAGTAGGAGGATTTCCTAGTATTGGGTTTCAAGGCCTCCTGCAGGACCTTAAGCTTGTCGTCAGAAAAAAGGTGTCTACGTAGAATCATAAACCTATCACCCACAGAGTCAGATGAAAATTGGACAGGTGGGGATGGATAACAGATCCTTTTTCCTGTGCGAGTACGTTCACCCTGTGAGGTAACTTGTGACAACTGCCCTTGGCTAAATGCAGAAGTGGGAACCAATACTGTTTTGGCTAAAAAGGGAGTCACCAACAAGATTTTGGGAGCATTCCACTGAATTTTGGACAGGACTTCTGGAATGAGGGGAAGAAGGAGCTCTTAGAAATTCCCTGACTGTTATACAGGCCAAAGGAAGAAAAGTTCAAAGGAGAGTCAAGTCCTTGGGAGGAGGCAGGGATGCCAGCATAGGCACAGTCTAGACCTACACCCCAGAAAACCACTTTTGAGAAGGGGTCAGAAAAGACTTTTTGAAGTTTTGAACTCCAGGCTTTGCAGAAGGGAAATGGAAAAAATGAAGATTTTGGAAAAAGACGTCTGGAGAAGCTGCCTGAAACAGGAGGTTGTCCAAGTAAGGAAGGACTTGGATCCCCTGAAGCCTGCAAAAAAGCAATCACAGCGGCAAGGCATTTGGTGAATATCCTTGGGGCAGTAGAAAGGTCAAAGGCTAAAACAGGGAACTGAAAATGCCAGAAAGCAGGGAAGCACAAAAACTTCCTGAAGTGGGGATGAACAGGGATATGGAGATAAGCATCCTTGAGATCCAGTGATATCATACAAGACTGAGGGAGTAAAAGAGGGAACAAAGTCTGAAGAAACAACATTCGAAAGGACGGTACCTTCAGAAAAGTGTTTAGATGAGAGAGAGGTCTAGAATTGGCCTGCAAGTACCCTCTTTCCTGGGCACTAGAAACTTTTGGAGTAAACCCCCCTCCCCCTTTGGGATACAGGCATCTCTAATAGTACCCACAGTCAAAAGATCTTGAAACACCCCAGGAAAGGACAGCTGTTTCTGTGGAGTTGAGGAATTCCCATAAAAGGGGGAAGAGATTTCCAGACTAAGAAATACCTCTGGCAAACAATGGACAGATCTCAGGAACCCTGAATAATCTTTAGCCAAACAGAAAAAGAGAAAGAGAGACAGGTGATGAGAAAGAAGAAAGTGGCTGGGAAGAATAGGATAGTCAGACTATACCTGGTTCATCAGGAAAAGGCGACATCTGATGCACAGAAGTACGAGTAGCCTTCGAAGGAGGAGTCCACTTGCCACCCTTTTTAACCTTAGAAGGAAGGCATCACTGCCTACAAACAAAAGGCTGATTTATTGGGGTAATTTCTCTGAAATGTAGGCACTGGAGAAACAAAACACATGTTTAAGTTCCTGTAACGCTTTACCTTTTTTCCTGAGGGGACTTGAACAAATCAGCAGCAGCTTGGCCAATCAAGTATTTAACATCTAGATGAGCATCCATCAGCTTAGCCTTAACCTCAGTCAAAGGTTGTAGCTGAAGCCACGAATACCTCATCACGGACCCAAAAGCAGCAGGCCAAGACAAAGCATCTGCTGCATCATAACTACATTTGCTGGAAAGATGAGTCACCTGGGAGGAAGTCCCTAACAGAGAAAGGGCAGAAGTTTTACCTCAGAGTCCAGAAGATCAGAAACCACCTGATGGGACTGGGAAAGGAAAGCCAACAAGTACCTGGACATGTGGGTCTGATGATTAAAAGCTCTAAAAGCCAAGGTAGCAGAAGTATAAACCTTCTTGCCTAACCTTTCCATGGCTCTGCTATCTTCATCAGAAGGCAATAACTTATAAGGAAGCAAGTGAGAAGGCTTGTCAGAAGTTACAGACACCACCGAGGGGTCAGCAGAAGGACACTTGTATAAAAATTTGCAGTCCTCTGAAACCCCATAGAACCTACTGAGGTTCTTGGGGGCAGAGGACTGAGAATCTGGAGCTTTAGAGGCATTAGAAAAGGCATCCAACAAAAGCAGCCAAAACAGGTGGGATAGCCGAGAGTCTGGGAAGAATCCATCTACAGTAGCTCATACCTTTTTTTTTTTTTTTTTTTTTTTTTTTTTACACATCTCAGAAACCTGAGCACAATCCCATTTAAAGAACTCTATCATCCTACAGACTGTGTCCCCAAAACAAAATACCTCCAAAGGGAGTATCAGGACTAGTAGATTCATCTGGTAAGGGATTCCTATCTGAATCCACCTCCTCAGAGGAATAGTGTTCTCTGGGTCTCTTTAAGAGAGGCAGAGGAACAGGGGGGGGGGGGTGGCTGGAAAAGAAACTCCCTGAGGAAGTATTAAAGCTGTAAAACCTGAGTGAGAGACTGACATTCACTTTGTGGGTCCTCGGGGGCTGGGGAAATGTGTTCAGTTTTCTGATCTTTCTTTAATGGGACGTCCACCTTATAAAACTTAGAAGGCTCCAACTTCTAGATTTGACTAAAAACTCTTACAGAGCAAGTCTTTCACTTAAAATTTCCCCACCCCTTGTCTTTGCCTGCACTCTGAGATCAAGCCCTAGTATGGAAAACAATCTGTAACCTGCAATCCAAATGTTTTCCTGGTCTAACCCTACCCTATTACCTTCCCTGCTTTAGTTATTTGCCAGATTCCTCAAACCATTTATAGTCTTCAGTAAAAAGTACCCCCAACTACCACCAGAGGGTAGACATGTCTGTGGTTACAGTTGCAAATCAATATTAGTTTGATGGATTGTGCTCAGATAAATTTTTGTGGATCTGTCCACTAATTTAGGCTCTGTCTACCAACCTCTGATAACCTGATCCTGTGAAACATTGGTTGACATGACTGGTCCCTTCCACCTGAAGCATCCATTTCAAAATTCTTACATCTGGCAAGGAGAAACATTTGTATTGAGACAGCCTGTAGTACAAGCATCTTGAGAACTAGGGCTACCAATGACAGATCTTATCAAAACAGAAGAGAGACCACAGGAAATTGAAGAAATTCTGTCCCGTGGTAAGACAGTCAGATTGTTTCCAGCTGTCAAACTGTAAAAATCAGATCTTGAGAGAGTTCCATTTGCAACTTGGTTACATTTACAATAATCCTCAGACTGGCAAATTCGGGACAAGTACTATCTTGCTAGAACAAGTTGACCCACAGATGGGTCAGAGAGGAGCCAATTATTGAAGACTGGGAATATCTGTAGCCCTAGAAGTCACATTTATACCACAACTGGAACCATATATTTGGTGAACATCCAGGGTATTGCAGCAAAACCAAACTGTAGGGCCCTAAATTGATAACGGATTGTCCCTGACCTGGAAGTGAAGAAATCTTCAATGCCTTCTCAATCTTTACCTGTAGGTAAGCATCTTGAAGATCTGCAGCGCAGATCCAATCCCATACCTGAAGCCACAGGTGGTACAGACTGCAGTGTGAACATCTGGAAGGATTCCTTTATAAGCTGGTTGAGCCAGCTTAAGAGCATCAGCCTGTGGTCCATGGACTTCTTAGCCAATAAAAAAGTGGAATCTGGATCCTCTCTAGTCTAGCAGGACCCCTTAAACAGCTTGAGGAAACCCGGGACCTCCTTTAAAGAGACTTCCTTTTGTCTGGGTGGTGCCAATACGACTTGAGATGCCCGAGTTGGGGGTGCCAACAAAAAGGGAAGGAAGTAGCCTCTGATTAGCATTCTTCTTAAGTACTGAATCCATCAAGATGGCCATCCATGCCAATACAGATAATGAGAGTGGTCCCCCGACTGCCTCCAGAGGGGTACAAGTTGGGAAAGCTTTCAGGAATCACAAAAATTAAATCTCTGAAAAGATCCTCCATCTCTCTGGTTAAAAGGGACCACCTCATCCTCCGCAGCAGCATCCAGTCTGAAATTCCCCACTGCTCCATTGTTGTCTATGCTGGGGCTGCTGGGATTTTCAAAACCACACGTTCTTAGCCACTTTTTGGTTATGTTGAAAAAGTCCTTTATGAGGTGGCGAAAAATTCCCACTGCACAGAGTGGACTGCCCTTTTGCTGACAACTTAAATAGTGTCCCCTGAACTTGTTGCCCAATGGGCTCTGTTCCCAGTTGGACTTTCTCGGTAAAATGTCAAATAAACAAAATATTACCGATGGAGCCACTGGCAAGGGCACTTTGATGTGGCCTGGGTAATACACAAGGTGCATTCAGGCCTGTCTCCTTACAGTCAGGCCTGATCCTACTGCCATTGCTGTCCCATGCATCACTTTATGTACAACAATCATAATCAGAGAGGAAACAGTACGCATTATAGCCACTTGGGTCTCTGAAAGCAGGGCTTCCTGGATGGCAGCCGTTTCACAGAATTTCCAATGCTTTTTGTGCAATCTTCCTCTGACATGGAATCATATGGGCCATGCAGTTCAGTGCTATAACTAAGAATGTACTGGACTCAGACTCCCTTCCATAATCCCTCTAACATCCTGGAATCCTTATTGGGGGCATGGGTAGCTTGGCCATTTATTTACTGTATTTTACATTTCTTTACCGGGACAGTCCAACTGGATACATGTCCATTTTCAGCAGAGGCCCGGGGAGAAAAGCTCCACATAGACAACTTACATAGATTACACAGAAGTTAGCAAACAATTATAAAAAAAAGTGATTATATACAATGGGTTAGTAGTGTTCCCTAGTAGGGACTCTCAGTTCTCATGGACAGACAAAAGTCAGAGACATCAGATTGGAAGCAGAGCTTGGTGATGTAGTTACAAGTTATGATAATTGCAGAATATGCTTTTAGGTTTATAACTTAGGGTTGGTACATGGGCATAGTCAATTCACTTGGACATACTGTTTGAGGGTTTTTTTGAAGAGACTTTTGGAGGACTGTAGGGTTATATAGTTTGGCAATGAATTCCAGGTTTTGCCAATGAACTTGGCAAACAGGGATTCACCAGCAGAGTTATTAGCTTTGTGGGTTTGGACCAGTAGTTTATCGGCTGACAGTAGGATCTTAGGTTGCTGTATGACTTAATAATATTTTTAAGTGAGGGGGTATCCTCAGAATGGTACAAAATTTTATGCGCTATTAAGAGTTGACTGAATTGAATTAAGCTGGGCAGTTCTAGCCACTCTAGTTGTTTAAGGTTCTGGCAGTGGTGGGTTCTATAGGTGGAGCCAGTGGCGAATCTGGCAATATGACTGTAGCTATGGGACAGCTTACCTAGTTCGGATTTGTTGAGGTTTGAAAGTACAGGCGAGGCATATAAAAGAGTAGAGAGTAGGCATGATCGGGCGATTGCAGTCCTAGCCAGTGGGGTTAAAAATGTCTTGTTTCTATACAGTGATCCAAGCTTCTTATTGATGGTCTGTATGGTTTTATTGACCTGTGGGTCAAATTTGAGATGGTCTATGATAACCCCTAGCAGTTTGGTGCGATTATCTGGGAAAATAGTGGTACCACTGTTAGATGTGACAGAGAATGAAAGTGTGGTGGATCTACTAGTGGGAGAGAAAAGAGTAGAAGTTTAGTTTTGTTTTATTGGGGTTGAGTAGTAGGCGTTGGTTGGTGAACCAGTTCTCGATCATGTTAAATGTATTTTGGGTTAAGATTTGCAATTCAGATTGGGAGGTGGCTGAGCAGATGAGAGTGGAATCATCAGCGTATTGAATGCAGGTGGATTTAGGGATACCAGTGTGGAGGTTGTTGACAAAAATAGAGTGGTGGAATTAATATGGACCCTTGAGGGACACAAAGTATGAGAGGTAACTGGCTGGAGAGTTTGCACTGCCACAGTACCGCCTGCTGTCTACCAGTTAGGTAGGACTGGAACCACTGGATAGCAGGCTTGTTGAAAGATATAGATTTTAGTGAAAGAATGAGAAGTTCATGGTTGACCATGTCAAAGGCTCTTGATAGGTCAAGAAAGGGCAGAGATTACCCTATTGTCATTCCTGTTTTGGTTTATGGCAGTAGTAAAGGAAAGGAGGGCTGAGGTGGTGCTGTGGTATGGCCTGAAACCATGCTGGGAGTTGGATAGTAAGTTATTCTGTGAAAGGTATTGCATTAGTTGTTTGTGTACACATTTCTCCATTATTTTGGCTAGAGGGGAAAGAATGGCAATGGGTCTATAGTTGGATATGTCCAAGGAGCTACAACCTTTATGGAGTGGGATGACGTGAGATATTTTCCAGAGGGAGGGGATAGCATTTTCAGATAAGGTTCTGTTGATGAGGATGGATATGGGATATGCAATGGCATCTGCAGCTATTTGTAGGTACTCTGAAGGGAGGAGGCCAGCAGCGAGGGTGGTAGGTTTTCGGTTTTTTTTAGAAGTGTTTTGATAAAACTAGTGGATACTGGTTGGAAGCTAAATTCCGAGTGATTATTAGGTAGATTAGGCATGTGGTTTAAGTTAGAAGGGATTAGTGGATTTGCTAGGGATTGGATTGTTTCAGGGAAAAAAAAGTTATTAGAGGCGCTAACTATGGTCTCTGTGGCAGGACAGGTAGCTTAAATCCTTCTAAGCTGGAAATTGCTGATTAAAGGCTCGGTGTCTGGTATTCTAAAAAAGTGCATTAGTTCTGGTTTAAGCACTTGGGTTTCAGGCCAGTTATTCTACATTAAGAAGGTTTGTGGTCTGCACTCTTGTGGGAAGAGAGGCTGGATTCTTCCCTTCTGAGCTGGGAATTTCTGGTCACAGGGATTTGAACTGTTTCTTTCTGAAATTGGTGCACCTTGTTGCTGTAGCATAGACCAGATTCAAGCCTGTTGAATCTAGCTTTGTTTGCATCACTTGAGCACTGCTCCAGGCCATCTTTTTTGGAGAACGTTCCCCTGCACCCTAGTGGCAGGAGTGTGCAGTTAGAGCTTGTCTGAAGACTGCTAGAACAGGGCTCAGTTTTTAGCTTTTTTCTGGTTAATTGGATAACTTGTTTAAATCAGTTTGTTCGTTTTCTATTTTTATATAAAACAAAAAAATTGCACTATATAGTGTGCACGCGCACACACACTTGTTTCCTGCCTTTCTAAGCTGGTATAGTCCAGTTTTCCGGTTAGTGCTGAATTCAGGGCTGTGTTACAAATCTCTGTGTTTGCCCATACTTTACTTGGATAGAAGGAAGTTTCTCTTTTCACCTGTGAGACAGGAGAGCTTTGAGCAGCCTGTTCCCTGGAGGAGTGGCTTCAGGCCAGAAAATTGTAGCTTATTAGCCATTTTGGGCTATTTTCCATCACTTTCATTTCCCTGCTATAAAAAACGCATTTGCCTGGTTTTGTGCACCGGGTAGCTAGGGTATAAGTAGACCCGGCTCCACAAAGTCTCCTCTTCAATTTTTCCCTTGTAACTAGACAAACTTTCAACTTAAGCACTCAAGCCATTCATTTCTCAGCCCTGCACTTGCTCAAAACTCATAGCAAGCACTTATAAACCCTAGCACTAGACCCCCCCCCCCCCACACTGTACAGAATCGACCTTACCAGCTATTCAGTAAAACAGCTCACTGTACCTATCCAGGCATGTCCAAAGGGCAGTTTCAGTTGTACTCTCCAGTCCAACTGGCGAATCTGAGCATTTTGAAGCAATGTTACAACTGCCTTATGTACACAAGACAATTCTCTCCACCTACCACCAAACACTAATACATGCGAGAGATGCAATTATACAGCCAAACTGGAGGCTAAGCTCTCTCAACCCAAGACTGGATCAGACAGTCAAGGAAAGGGAAATACTTGCATCACACCATCAGTCTCACATAGACCCATTAAACAAGCACCAGCAAAAAATACACAAATACACAAAAACATACTTGGAGGCTCTAAAAAATCTGCAAAAGCAAGAGAGACCTCCAAAGCAGACATCCAAACAACCTCCACCCCCCCCCCCCCAACGCAAACCATGAAACACATACTTCACAAAACCCGTGTGCCACGCAATCACAGCCCTTAAGGCAAAATAACATACCCGACATACTAGTAATAGGTGACTCTATAGTCAGGTACACTGACGTCCCACTCACTAGGCTGAATAAGTATAAGGTTACTGTTAGCCGCTTGTCCGGTGCCAGGATCTGCCACATAACACAAGCACTCAGGTCACTCCAGAACAAGTACAAATGCGACACTGTCATTGTCCATGTTGGCGTGAATAACCCGAGCTGTACCTCCCTGGACTACATGATGAAAAAAAAAAAAAAGGACATGGAAGAGATCTCTGATCACGTAGCCCAGGCCGGTATGACCCTGACCCCGAGTAGCATCCTGCCCTAACCAAGAATGATACCACAGTATAAAGAAAAAATTAGCAATTTCAACAACTGACTTAAGTTTCTGGTATCATTCAAAGGGGATCCGATGTCTGTCTGGGATAACATGTTCGACAAGCCATGCTGCTTTGCTAGAGACGGCTTGCACCAGTCACCCTTAGGCTTTCGAATACTGGCAAAGGATCTTGCCACCCAAATAGTGCCTTTTTTAGGCAAGGCTCAAAAGACAAACTCATCGCCGTAAACAGCATAAGTAACAAAAAAATGAGGGTAATGCTACTCAACGCCAGAAGTCTAAACCTCAAAATGCATGCAGTTGAGGCACTCCTCAGTATGGAGAGAGAAAAAAAAAAAAAAAAAAATATCGATATATGCACAGAAACAGAAACCTGGTTTAAGGCTCCAGAGAGCACATCTGCACTACCTGGCTACAACTCATACCATATATTTTGGCCATAGAACCCAGACCGAAATACAAAAGGTGGTGGTGTATCCATATTCATCAAGGATACCCACACCTCCAGGTTAGTGGCACAGCACGATGCTTCAGAGATCATCCACGTGCAACTAACAACGGGCAAAAGTGCAATTCAAATTGTAGCTTGCTACAGATCACCCATGTCCCAGGACCTCCATTCCGCATTTCTGGAAACACTGGGAAACATGGGTCCTACCAAACACCCTAACATTGGGCGATTTCAATTACCCAAACATTAACTGGGAGAACTACTCAAGTACTAACTACCTTGCCCAACATTTCCTAGAATTTATAAACGCCCTGGATCAACTGGTAAACACTCCCACCAGAGGTAACAACATATTGGACCTGGTCATCACCAACATAGGTGACCTGTGTTCCACACCAGAGATCAACCCCTCACTGGTTAGATTGGACCATAAACAAATCACTGTGGATATCCACACCCCCCCCCAACCCCAAGACAAGGAAACCACCATGAAAAAAAACTTCACATTACTTAAGACCAAGGTGGAAAGTTTCAAAGCCCCTATGCTAAAGGACAACGCTGTCCAAGCTGCAAAATCCTTTACTAAAGCATTCTACGGGCACCTACATGAATGCATGGATTATGCTATCCCAAGCAAAACCAAGACTCACTCCTCCAAGAAAAGGAAACCAGTCTGGTGCACCCCTGCCATAAACAAGCTATACAATAGAAGGAGGAAACTAGTACAGAAAAAAAAAAAAAAAAACAACAAAAAGTAAAATTCCAAGAAGGGAAGACATCCCTGATCAGTATCTGCAAGAAACTATGATCCCTCATAAAATCATCCAAGGCGAGCTTCGAAAGAAAAATTGCCAAGGACTCCAAAGATAACCACAAGGCATTTTTTAGCTATGTCAAGAATCTAAGTGGCAATGCTCAGATATGCTCAGAGTTAGTGCAGAATGGCACAAAATACACTGAACCGACCAATATAGCAAACATCAGTTCAACTTCACCCCTTCCCACCCCCAAAAGGGCCCATAACTATACCAGAAGAATGTAGTGCCCCTGAAATCAGACACTCAGGTTAAAACAGCCCTCTCCAAAGCCAAAAAACACAGGATCAACGGGACCGGACGGTGTCCCAGGCTGCGTCCTACACGAGCTCAAAGGTGAACTAACCCCTCACCTAAACACACTGTTCAAACTCAGCCTCTCCACAGGCTACGTACCCATAGAGTGGTGCACAGCAACAGTTACTCTGCTCCACAAAGGTGGAACCACAACAGACCCCGGGAACTATCGCCCTATAATCCTGACTAGCTTGGTCTGCAAGACTATGGAGTGCATCATCATGAAACTCATTAACAGAGACATTGGGAACCTCTAAACACTGGACCCTACTCAGTTCAGCTTTGTTAAGGGCAGATTATGCCTCCTGAACCTGGAGGACTTCTTTGAGACAGTTACCAAGGCAATAGATGAGGGAAAGGTGGTACACACAGCCTACCTAGACCTCGCAAAGGCCTTCAACACCATTCCTCATTCTAGTATTATAGACAAGCTCACCAGCCTGAACATAAACCCCTACGTCACAAGATGGGTTGCCAACTGGCTCATGGACAGAACCCACATGGGGAGAGTTGCGGGAGCTAGGTCCGACTCTAAACCTGGTACAAGTGGCATTCCCCAGGGCTCAGTTCTAGGACCACTCCTGTTCGGCATATACTTCTCAGGAGGTACAGGCAAGCACAGGAGGACTACGGCTGACAAAGTTCGCAGACGACTGCAAACTAGGAGCTATAATTGACTCTCCAGCTGACACAGACATCCTCAAAAGTTTCTTTTCAAATGTGTTAGGTTAGAAAAAGTTGGTCATGTGCAGATATCATTCAGAGCTATACCTCAGAAATTTGTTTGGATCTGTACTGCCCTAATGGAGACCTTGGGTATTGTAAGAAGATACCCATTACATTTACTATGGTGAAACTGTACACAAGCAGTCAACCGGCTGAACTCATTTTCTGACAAAGATTCTGGTTAGAAAAGAAAACAACTGTCTCTGTGGACAGTCTTTATTCTCTCCCTAACAAAAATTATGGAAGCCAGTACATGGCACTGATGCTGATAGCAGCATCTATGCCAAGAGCAATAGCATTAAACACAACTGACAAACGAGATTGCCAATGCCAGGGCTATCGCAGGTCATAAAACACTAAAACTAGTGCCAGAGTAGTCGGCACTCTTAATGGCACAGATGTCAGGACAGCCATGTGTTCCAAAAAAGAGAAGCAGTTCACTAGGTAGGTTCCAGATACTTTCATCTGAATAGTCAGTATAACCCCCCGTCAGGACATGGGGCAGCTCTGCCCATAAATAGTACCTAGGTATTGTGGGCACTGAAGATGCCACTAGCAATGCGAGAAGACCATATGTGCCTAAATTTAGTGGGGTTTTTTTGGACGGTGGTCTCTCATTTTTGCTAATGAAGCCAAGAAAATAAAATTGACAAGCAGGAAAATTCACTCTTTTAGGAGGGAGACAAACCTGATCCAAAAGATTGCTTGGGGAATGTCACAGATGAAGAACAAGGTTTGTTAGAATCCTCAATGGACAAGGCTAGTTCAAATAAATAAACGTCAATGACTTAAACGTGACTTTTTATCATTTCAGTCAGCAAAAGGAACAAGACCAGCAGGATGGCACAGCATATTAACAAAAACTTTCCTGCTTCCTTAGTCCCTCTTTTCTAGCATTGTAATCCACATCTAAGACCTCTTCTCGATCTCAACCTGGGAAAGGCAGGCTGTAAAACCAAAAATGATAATTTCTACACAGAACCCCCCCCCCAAAACAATGAAGGTACGACCAAACTAAAGGTGAGGAGAGGTGGGGAAGGATGGTGAAAGACAAAACTACTGGCCGCGACATTTTTGTGGCACTACCCAGTAGGAATCCCAGCCTAGACCTCTTGGGTGGTCCTCAAGGGAAAAAAAGCCTGCATAATAGTGGCCCCAAATGAAGATCTGTACATGGAAATCACATCCACCATTGTAGTGTCTTGTGAAAGCGTTTAGTGATGCCCATGTAGCAGCCCCACAAATGTCATCCACAAACACTGTCGAAGGCTTGCAGAGTAGCTACTATTCTGGTAGAATGTGTATTGCAGACATCTGTGATGGTTTGCCATATTTCTGGTTACAAATATGCACTGTTACAGCCAAAGATAAAAGGTTGATTTCAAATCTTGGAACCTAATGTTCTGGACAAAATGAAAAGGTTACCAAGCTGCCTATGCATACCCATACAATGAAGCAGGTATTCCCCACAGTTAGCACCATCAGGGAAAAACTGGAAGGTCAATATTTTATTTATCCTTTATTGACTGGGTTAGTCACACTACCCAGTGGCCTCTTTTCAGAGGAAACCTAAGGTAGTAAACCAAGTGAAACAAAAGAAATGGAGTCGGTACCTGATGAAAATTAGATATAGCTGCAAGGTGGACATTAAGTAAAAGATCAAAATATGTAACAAATATTCCAATATATTAGGAAAGGGAGCTGTAAAACAGATTCAGAACCTGCCAGTGGCCGATAAGTCTTCTTTGTGAAAAGATCTATGGACAGACAAAAATCAGAACTACTTGACGGGGGTACAAAGGGTACCTAGTCACTATGGCAACTGGAGAAACTAAACAGCTAAATTGAGGGAGTGAACACCCAGGTGAAGTCTGCTGGATATGTTACATAAAAATTGTTTGAAGGCTTCAGATGAACAGACTTATCCAAAAGAGGGGAGCCACTCTACATCAGCCTAAAGGGAGGATATCAGGATCATTCAGACTTCAATTCTTGGCTTTCTCTAAAAGGTGGGGAATAAGGAGTAATGTGGGAAAGCAAAGGGGAGTTCTGGTGGCCACTTCTGGAGGAGTGCTTCTGTTTGGCATCCACTTCAGGAAAGGATAAGGAAAAAGTGGATTCATTTTTCGTTGCTTAGATATGAAAATACTGACGTGAAGGAATGGTGTCCATGGTACTGACTGACCATTCTTGAGGCATCAGAAGACAGCATCTGAGTGTCTGCCTCTTACATCCCAGGACAATCTAACAGAAGGAAATCCTGACACAAGACAGGAATGAATCACCCCCCCCCCCCCACCACCACCACCACCAGAATACTACCAAGTAGTTAAGAGTGGATGAGGATTACACAGAGGATGTCTGGAACACCAGCAAGAAAAAGGAATGTTGACATACAGATTGCTCTCAATGGTTTCTATGTGCCCTGGACAGTCTGCTCCAAATAACCTACAGCAAAAAAAAAAAAAAAAAAAACTCGACAGGGGATTATGAAGGGAACGGTATAGCCTCTGGAAACTATGTCCCTTACCCATCTTACCCATTTGTTGTATGGAAGGGTCAGTCTTGTAGTTTAGTGCAGAGACAAGACTGCTTTTGTCTGTCTCCAGAATTATGTAGTGGGCAAAGTCTTAGGGAGTATAATACTATCCTGCCAAGGAGAGCCATCATACTCTGTTTCCTCTGCCAAAAACCTCCAATCAGGAACTTCACCATTGTGAGAGACAACACATTCCCTGCGATCCTTGTCAGAACCTTAAGAGGTTTCTCTTTTGGGAGTTCTAAACCAAAGTTGGTGCCGTCTCTTGTTGATTTTAAGAAAATGGAGACTGACGAGCCAGGAATTCATCCCAACATCTTACACTACCCTTGTTTTCATTTTTTTCCAGCCTAGCTTTTACCTTGGGTCTAAACAACAAACAGTTTTATCAAATGAGGCATTCATAAGCTCAGCCTTAATATTTTTGGCGAAGTCAGATGGAGACAGGAATGGTGATGAACCACCAGCCTTGAGCTTGCTGAACCATCCACAGAGTTTTGTGTGATATACAGTCTGGTTAGCCATCCAACCAAGGGTTGCCAGCTAGGACTACAGCCCAGTTTTCAGTTCAGAGTCTGGCAACCCTTCTAAAAAGCAAGCAAACAAAATTGTTTCATCTGTAACAATCGGTTAGCTTTCTCTGGAGCCTCAACATGTGTACCGTGCATTTAAAATGCTCTTTGGGAAAAAGTAAAGGATGAAAAGAAACACTACCGAGCATGTCCATCACATGTAAATGTTTATCAGGAGGATGGACAACCATAACCTAAGGTACAGCTAAAACAAAATGTAGGGAGACAAAAAAATTAAGTATACTCTCTTATCTGGTCTAAACCCTGGAGAATACCTCCTATAAAAATCATTTACTTCTACCCTTCTTGTCCTCTTGGTTTTGACAATTTAGAAATTTACTGGGACAAACACTACAGTTAGCCAACGTGCATAGTATTCTCTTGCAATGTGGAAAGGGGTTAAATGCCTTGTTAAATGTCTAGGCAGCACTCTGTTCATCCATGCCACTGCCCTCTCACAATAAGCAAAATGATACATTTTTTATAAATGATCAACAAAAACATTTCTCTTTCTACACTCTTCAGTCTTCACAATCTGTATTTCTGCCACCAAACTACAGTTCCACTTTAGATTATTTTTAAGTATATGTACTAGCATATGTTTTACTATTAAACCAAAACATGACACTTCCTGTCAACCTCCATTTATAAACACTACACCTAAATAAGCTTAGAAACCACCTAGCTGAATACAAACGACATCATATGCAATAGAAACAATCTTCTGATAGAAATGGTTATTTTATCACGATCACCTGGAAGCATCCAAACCATCATACTTTAGTTCCTTGGCACCTATCCACCAAGAGTAACCAGTTAAAGGACCACTACGGGCAAATGATGAAGAAAACATATATTTTTTATCTTACCATGATTTACTACACCTCCCAAAGCTGCCTGCAGCAAAATAAGTACTCATCCCTAATTTTAGTTTTTACTCTTATCTGCCCTCATGGGGGCAGACATTGCGATTCCTTTGGAAAGCTAAATCTGTCCCATACTGCACAGACTGAGAACAAACAGCCCTACCATTTGTTGTCAGACTAGACTTCCATTAACTTAGAATGGAACACCTGAAAAAAACTGCCAAGTTTGAGAGTCTGCAGCTCATGTGTCATTGACTGGTATGCACTGAGTTTTACAAATGTTGTTCCTACTGATGTACTACACATTCTCTGAAAGAAACTTGCAAAAGTGTCAAATTACTGAGATAAAAAAGACTTTTCACAAGGAGCAGTTTTGCAAGTTTCAGTTCCTGGCCATGTTACTCCTCCCATCTCCCCTCCTTCAGTGGGCTACAGTCTCACATTTACAGCTTTACTAGATTCAGCTATTTAGTCAGCTTTGCATGACAATAGACATAAAAGAAAAAATCACAGCCTGGTGTGCCACTAAATCTGTTCCCTTGTATGTCTCTATGCCTCTTCACTTCTGAATAGCATTTCCCAGGAATAATAAAAAAAAAAAAAAAAAGCAAACGATTCAGTCCAGAGTTTAGGCCAGTCTATCCATTTAAAATGTGCATAGTAAAATATTATAGCAATAACCCACGCCTGGGTGTGGGCAATGCTAAATTTACCCACGGTTGGCGTGGTTTGGTCCCGAAGCCGGACCAAACAAAGCCAACCGTGGGTAAATTTAGCATTACCCACACCCAGAAGTGGGTTATTGCTATTATACCATGACATTATTTAAGAAAAGAAACTATTACTTTTCTTAAATAATGGCATAGTATAATGCCTGTTTACTGCCCTTCCGCAGATGTCTGGCATCCGCGGCAGTTCTGATGTACTGCGCCTGCGCAGTACATCAGAGCTGTGCAAAAGCGGAGAAAGCAAGATCTCCGTTGCTTTTTTTAGTTTCGCTATGTTAAATGAGTTTAACATAGCGAGACAGTTCTAAAATAAGCAACGGACATCTCCGTTGCTTATTTTAAAACTGTCTCGCTATGTTAAACTCATTTAACATATAAACACTAAAAAGCAACGGAGATCTTGCTTTCTCCGTTGCTTTTTAAACACTGCTCGCTATGTTAAATGGGTTTAACATAGCGAGACAGCTTTAAAATAAGCAACGGAGATCTCCGTTGCTTATTTTAAAACTGTCTCGCTACGTTAAACCCATTTAACATAGCGAGACAGTGTTTTAAAAAACCGAGTTATACTAATGGAAAAAAGTCCGGGTGACCGGACCTTTTTCCATTAGTATAACTCGATTTACAACGGGCACGCTGGCCAATCAGTGTGCACGTTTTGGGGGGATCATGGTATAATAACTTATAATGCATTTTGGCTGCTGACATGGTTATCTTTACATAGTTATTCTCTTGTAGCAGAACCTGAATGTGTAAAATTTATCATTAAATATCATAACAGTTCTCTGTTTCTTAACAATGACCTCCCAAGCCTCTGATGTGACCTAGTACTTTTTCTTACTATTGCTTTATCTAGTTTGTCTTAGTTGTACACCTGTAGCATGTCTCTCATCCTCTCAGCAACAGACTCCTGGAGAAAACTTCCAAAGCAGCTACTTGTATTGAAAGAGTAGCAGCAGCTGTAGCAGTGAAACTACACTCCAAAACAATGCACTCATAGTACTGACAAACACAGGGGAATGTATATGTCTGAATCAAGCAGTGATGAAATTGCTAGGGACTTCACTGAGCACAATTTTACTCAATCTGTCCATTTCATAATCCATAACATTCGCACCACACTTACAAAAGGCACACCTCCACCTTCCACAAACACAGCTACCCACACCCACACAACATACCAGTCAAATTTAAGGCTTTTCCCACCTCTCTGCAAAACACTGCTGTAATGGCTTTGGCAAACAAATGAAAATGATTGATGGGTGTTGGTTCAAGACTCCCATCCATATCTCTCAACAGTACAGATTTTTGCAGAAAGTCCAGATTTTTTATCTTTTTCATAAAATTGCTGTTTTCTGTCAAATCACTGGCAAATCATTGAACACTGAGGTCAGAAAGTTGACAGGCATTTGATTTTCAGACTTTATATCCTTAGAAAATTCACTAATACAAAACCTGTCAACTTTTTAAGTTTGTAAGTGCAATATTTATAAATTGTCTCATTTTTGGGCCTTTGTCCCCTATTATTTATGGCCTTGTCCAGCTTTCTTGTTCTATAATGTTGAGAGTTATGCTGCCATCCCTTCCTACTGGAGCCAGTCCACTGCATTTGTACAAGTGTCCCCCTCAGCAGGGCAGCAAGCAGTATCAGTGCAGATTTGATTTATAGTTCTTTTACACCACACAGACACACACACACACACACACACACACACACACACACACACACACACACACACACACACACACACACACACAGAGTAAATCTTGTTGTCCATGTTATTTATTCTTTTCCTTGGTTTCTTTTCTCTTACTTGTAATGTTACTTTTACTCATTTTTTCTCCTGCCTCCCATATCTACCCTAATTATTACTTCTAACAAATACTTTTTCTCACTCTTTCTTCTCCCCCCTCCTCCTCTTTATCCACTATTTGAACTTTCCCAGTCTGACATTTGCTTTACGGGTAAATAATGAACTGTCACCCTTATGTCAGCACATTTCAATGCTAGATAATATTGTATTTAGTCTAACAATAGGTTCATAGGTAGGTACTAGGCTATCGGACTAAGGGCCTAAGTAAGCCTAGCCAACAAGTTTCACTGGCTTATGCCACCCAAGAAAGTTATTTTCCTGTGCCACTGTCGAGCAGAGCCACAGAAGTGATTCCCGGGGTATATTTTCCCATCTCCCATCCACTCAAATATTTTTCTTGAAAAGTGCTAATGAGGAACTTTGCTTGACATAGTTGGGTAGCTTGTTCCAGAGTATGGGAAGTCTCTGGGACAGGAATCTCTCTCTCCAGCATGTCCTGTTTATTGTGGTGACAAGGTTTAGGTCCCTAGAGAGTGTAGCTCAGAGGGATTGGGATTTCTTTAGGTGTAGCATGTCCAACAGCTCTGGGTTTGACATAGCTTTATATGTTAGGCAGAAATCACCTCGGAGTAGGTGATATGCTATGGAGTAAAGCTGGAGGTTTTTTTAGATGGTCAGTGTAGGGCATCTGTTTGAGACCAGTAATCCTCTTTGTTCATAGGTTCATAGGTTAGTACTAGGCTATCAGCCCTAGGGCCTATACAAGCCTAGCCATAACAATTCCCTGAATATTTCTTCCCACATTATTTACTTTTGTGAGGTACATTTGTGGCCTTTCCAGCTGCTGCAAATGTCTTGTGAGGTACATTCCGAAAGGGACATTGTACTCTATAATGGGTCTAATGAGTGTCAAGTAAAGGGGAACAATGACCTCTTTTTTTTCCTGGATGAGAAACCTTTTGTGATGAGGTGTGCCATGTAGAAGGACTTCCAGACTACTGTGGCAATGTGATTGTCAAAGGAAAGACTACTGTCCACCTGGGTCCCAACGTTTCATCACACATTCTGTGTTAAGTAGACTACCACCTATGTGGTAGCTCAGTGGTACAGCGATTTTACCAAAGGGGATGACAATGCACTTTTTGGCATCGAGCTTGAGGCTATGGCTCTAACACCAGGCATCTGTCTCAGTGAGGCCCTTCTGTAGGATGTCCACATCATTTGGGGACGCAACTATGGCTCCTAGTTTGCAGTCATCTGCGAATTTAGTTAGCCAGAGGCCTTCTGGGTTTGGTATCTACTTCTCTGAAGTACAGGCTAACAGGAGAGGTCCCAGGACTGAACCCTGTGGTACTCCACTTGTCACCGGTTCGATGTCAGATTTGGAGTCTGCAACTTTTACAGTGTGGGTTCTGTCAGTGAGTCAGTTGGCAACCCATCTTGTGACATAGGGTTTTATACCTAGTTTAGTGAGTTTAGCTATAATTCCAGAATGGGGGATGGTGTAAAAAGCCTTGGCAAGGTCAAGATAGGCTGTGTGAACCACTTTAGCCTCATTGACTGCCTCAGAGAAGTCGATTAGGTTCAGGATGCATGATATGCCTTTCACAAACCCGAACTGGGTAAGGTCCAGAGTTTGGAGGTTACCAAAGTGTTTGTTTAGGAGTTCCATGATGATATCTGACAGGGCTTGGTGGTAATCACTTTGGCTATGGTGTGCAGGGTCATAGGTTCGAGCCTTGCAGAGGCTGTTTATTTTTTTTTTTCAATCATAGCCTCACCTCAGGTTTTGTGCCTGCTGAATGGCGCACAGCAACGGTTATCCCACTCCACAAGGAGGGAGCCACCATGGACCCCGGGAACTACCACCCCATTAGCCTGATGAGCCTGGTCTGCAAGACCATGGAACATATCATCACGGAACTTATAAACAAAGACATTGGTAATTCCATCACGGAACTTATAAACAAAGACATTGGTAATCTCCAAGCTCTGGACTCCACCCAGTTCGGGTTTGTAAAAGGCAGATCATGTCTCCTAAACCTGATAGAAGCAGTCACCAAAGCCAAAGACAACAGTAAGGTGTTTCACACAGCCTATCTAGATCTTGCCAAGGCTTTCAACACCATCCCCCACTCTGGAATTATAGATAAACTCACCAAACTAGGTATAAATCCCTATGCCACAAGATGAGTTGGCAACTGGCGCACTGACAGAACCCACACTGTGGAAGTAGCAAACTCCAAATCCAACTTCAGAACAGTGACAAGTGGAGTACCACAGGGTTCAGTCCTGGGTCCTCTCCTGTTTGGTATCTACTTCTCTGAAGTACAGGCTAACACAGGAGGTCTTTGGCTAACGAAGTTTGCAGATGACTGCAAACTAGGAGTCATAATCGAAACTCCTAACGATGTGGACATCCTACAAAAGGGGCCTCACTGAGACAGATGCCTGGTGTCAAAGCCATGGCCTCAAGCTCAATGCCAAAAAGTGCATTGTCATCCCCTTTGGTAAAAACTCTGTACCCATGAACTACAACATAGGCGGTAGTATACTTAAACACCAAATGTGTGATAAGAGACCTTGGGACACAGGTGGACAGTATTCTCTCCTTTGATAATCACATCACCACAGTAGTCAGTAAATCCTTCTACATGGCACACCTCATCACAAAAGGTTTCTCTTCCAGAAAAAAAAAAAAAAAAAAAAAAAAAAAAAAGTGGTCATTGTTCCCCTCTGCTCATCACTCATTAGATCCATTATAGAGTACAATGCCCCTTTTGGTATGTACCTCACAAGATACAACAACTGGAAAGGCCACAGAAATACCTCACACCCTACGCAGACAGTCTCAAAAAACTCCAGCTTTACTCCGTCACATATCGCCTACTCAGAGGGGATTTACACCTAACATTCAAAGCTATGTCAAACTCAGAGCTTTTGGACATGCTCCACTTAAAGAAATCTCAATCCCTCCTAGCTACACACACCAGGGACTTAAACCTCGTCACCACAATAAACAGAACATGCTGGAGGGATAGATTCCTGTCCCAGAGACTTCCCATACTCTGGAATAAACTACCTATTTATATCAAACAAACCTCTTCATTAGCACTCTTCAAGAAAAATCTTGATGATTGGATGGGAAATAGGAAATTCACCCCGGGGATCACCTCTGTGGCTCTGCTCGACAGTGGCACAGGAAAATAATTTTCTTGGGTGGTAAAAGCCAGGGCACCATTTTGGCTGGGATTGTATAGGCCCCAGGGCCAATAGCCTAGTACCTACCTATGAACCTATATGTTCCATGGCTTTGCAGACCAAGCTCATCAGGCTAATAGGATGATAGTTCCTGGGATCAGTGGTGGCTCCCCCTTTGTGGAGTGGGATAACTGTTGCTGAGCGCCATTCAGTGGGCACAAAGCCTGATGTGAGGCTATGATTGAACATGGTGCTTAGGTGGGGAGCCAGTTCGTTCTGAAGTCCGTGTAAAACGCAGCCTGGGATGTTGTCCAGTCCCATAGATGCTGTGTTTTTGCCTTTATAGAGTGCAGCTTTTACCTATCTGCCAGAATGCTGGCAATATCAAGTTGGTTCTGTAATTTTCATGCAGTTGTGCTGTAACTCAGAGCAGATCTGGGTGTTGCCATTGAGATTCTTGACATTGGTATAGAATGCTTTGTGATTGTCCTTAGAATCAGTGGCGTTTATTTTCTTAGCTAGCTTTGGATGCTCTTCAGCGTGTTACTGAGGCTGACCAGGGAGCTCCACCACTCATGGGATTTTACTCTCTTTTGCAACAGTTTCTTCCTTCTGTTGTTGTACAGTTTGTTTATGGCAGGGCCCCACCAGATTGGCTTCCTTTTTTTGGAGGATAGCTTCTTGGTTCTGTTTCGGATAGCACGATCCATGCACTCATGTAAGTGCTTAGAGTGCATTTGTGTAGGATTCAGCAGTCGTAACTGTATTGGTAGTCTGCATGGGTGTCATGAAGTTCGCCACTTCTGTCTTAAGAAGCATGAAGTTGGCTATGGAGAAATATTTTACTGTGGTTTCCTTAATGTAGGGTGGGGGCGGGATGTGGATATCTAGGGTGATTAGCTTATGGTCGGATCTGACCAACAAGGAGTTGACTTCGGGTGTGGAACACCGGTCATTCATGTTGGCAATGACTAGGTCTAGGATATTGTTGCCCTTGGTGGGGGTGTGGATAAGTTGATCTAGGGCACTGGAATTTATGAATTCCAGAAAGCATTGAGCGAAGGAGTTGGTACATGAGTAGTTTTCCCATTTAATGGTGGAGTAGTTGAAATTGCCCATTATTAGAGTGTTTGAACCCTAATATTTTCCAGTATGTCAAGAAAAGAGGAGTGGGAATCCTGGGGCATGATGGGGGATCTGTAGCACATTACAATTTGGATTGCAGTTTTACCCAGAGTTAGTTGCACTTGGATAACCTCGGATGCATTATGCTGAGCAACTAGCCTGGAGGTGTGGAGATCCTTAATGAATATGAGCACACCTCTGCCTTTTGTGTTCCAGTCCAGGTTACGTGGCCAAAAAGTGTGGTATGAGTTATAGCCTGGTAGTGCAGGGGTGCTCTTTGGAGCCTTGAACCAGGTCTCAGTCACTACACAGGTATTGATATTCTCCATTTTAAGGAGCGCTTTGAGTGAGTGCATGTTGAGATTTAGACTTCTAGCATTGAGTAGCATTACCCTCAGTTTTTGCTTGCCTGTTCCTGTTACATTTAAAACAGGTCTAAAAAAAGGCACTATGGGGGCGGCAAGAGCCTTAGCCAGTATCCGGAATCCCATGGACGACAGGTGCAGGCCATCTCTGGCAAACCATCATGGTCTGTCGACCATCGTCCCAGGCAGATACTGGATCCCTTTAGAATGACACCAGAAGCTTAGCCAATTGTTGAAGTCAATCATTTTGTCCTTGTACTGCGGTATCAATTCTGGGCCATGGCAGAATGCTCCTCAGGCCTAGGGTCATACCTCCTTGGGCTACAAGATCAGAGAGCTCTAACATGTCTCTTTTCATGTAGTCCAGGGAGGCATGTCTCAGGTCATTCACACCAAAATGGACAATGACAGAGTCATATTTGTACTTTGCTGTGGGTTATGTGGCAGATCCTGGCACCCAACAGGCAGCTGCAGTAACCTTCTCCTTGTTTAGCCTGGTATGTGGACATCAGTGTGCCTGACTATACAGCCACCTATGACTAGTGTGCTGGGTACGTTGTTTTGCCTAATATATTATATATATATATATATATATATATATATATATATATATATATATATATATATATAAAAAATTTGCCCATAATATCTGAATAAGTGAGTGGGATTTTCATGACAGCATCAAGGAAACATTTGCCTTCCTTCTGTGTTTTTTTTCTTACGTTTTGGAGTTTTCTTGGTATATTGATTGATTTGCTTAGTATATTTTATTTTTTTTTTTATTTTCCATTTGTTTACCAGGTTAGTCCGACTGGACACAAGATGACCATTTTCAGCGGAGGCTGGGGGAGAAAATTATACAAAGATAGCTATTCTGTACAAAGAGCATAGAAAATATAAGAGTACAATCAGAGTTTTACAACTGATGCAGCATACACAGTGGTTAGAATATTGAGAAACAATTAAACAAGATAATATAAAACAAATATACAACTGCTTGAACATAAATTCAAAAAGAAGTTTCCATAGACAAACAGGGTCATAAACTAGAAATCATAACTATACTGATATGATTTATATTGCATTTATCTTGTTTTAATGATGGTATGTGTGTATTATTGTACGTGCCATATGTGCACAAATACTTGTATTAATCTATGTATTTACAGTATACTGACAAAGTACTGGGTCACATCAGAGGCTTGGGAGGTCTTTGTTAAGAAACTGAGAACTGTTGTAAAGCTTGGCATTGAATACCATAAGTTCAGGTTAGGCTATAAGCACTATGTAAAGATAACCATGTCAGCAGCCAGGATGCATTATAAACTGAATGTTTTACTGTGCACAATAAGAAATGGATAGATTGGCCCAAACTCTGGACTGATTTGTGTGCCTTTTTTTTTTTTTTTTTTTTTTTTTTTTTTTTAAATATTCCTGGGGAAATGCTATTCAGAAGTGAAGAGACATATAAGGGAACAGTTTTAGTGACACACCAGGCTGTGATTTTTTTGATGTTTATGGTCATGCAAAGCTGACAAAATAGTTGAATCTACCCAAGCTGGAAATGTCAGACTGTAGCCCACTGAAGGAGGGGAGATGGGAGGAGTAACTTGGCCAGGAACTGAAACTTGCAAAACTGCTCCTTGTGAAGTCTTTTTTATCTCAGTAATTTGTTGACACTTTTGCAAGTTTCTTTCAGAGAATGTGTAGTACATTAACAGGAGCATCATTTGTAAAACTCAGCTGACACATGAGCTGCAGAACTTGGCATTTTTTCAGGTGGTCCAGTCTAAGTGAATGGAAGTCTAGTCTGACAACAAATGGTAGGGCTATTTGTTCTCACAGTCTGTGCATTGAGACAGATTTAGCTTTCCAAAGGAATCACAATGTCTGCCCCCATGAGGGCAAACATGAGTAAAAAAAATAATAAAATTAGGAATGAGTACTTATTTTTCTGCAGGCAGCTTTGGGTAGTGCAGTAAATCATGACAAGATAAAAATAATTTTTTTTTTCATTGTTTGCCCGTAGTGGTCCTTCAAAGTATCATCAATAGTTTCCCCAAATAATCTGGGCTACAGCCAGGAGTCATGAAATCTAAGTCCTTGGTATTTAGCTCCGCCCAGCCACAATTTCTTCATACTCCACTGCACGTTTTGTTCAATTACTTCCCCTCCAACGTCCCAAGAAGATATTTGCTCATATATTAAACATATAATTATGACTTCTGCCTGATCTCCAACCTTCATATCCACCTTCCATACAACACCCTAGAGTACTATAATGGATTTCATTCTTTTCTAACCTTCATCAAGACACTTTCTCTCATCTGATCTTACTCTCCCCGCCTCCTTTCCACTTACATACTCTTTATGTTGTCCTAGTCCTACATATGGGAATCATACCGCTTCATGAAGGCATACTTGTGAACTTCCAAAAGATACTAGCTGACTGTATAAGCTGCTGATTCTGCAAGTTCCTATACCTTTTCTAAAGCACACTGACCCTGGACTTAAATTAGGTGTGTGGGAGGTCATACTGAAAAAGACTGTAAAAATGTGACTAAGTCCACAGAAGTGGCCATTGGTACAATCTACCTTGCATTAACCGGATTTACAGAACTAGTCTTTCACAAGAGTACCTTACAGCCTTAAGTAGAACATACTCCTTTTTTGACATTCTGCTATTCACTTCCTACTGATACCCTTTTTCCTTTGTCAAAAAAAAAAATTGCTACCTCATATATTAACTGAAAGTGCCTTCAAGTGCAGCTATTTGTACACTTAACCACCTCATCTATTTAGGAAGTACAACAAGCTGTATCTATTTAGAAAAGTACAATAAGCTGAAAACAACTTCCAAACTCTCACTCTCTGCGGAATACTTTAATGCAGTAGTCAAGTGCAAAAATAGACTAATCCATAAAAGTAAACAGGATACAAAGGAAGACAAGCAAATTATACCATTCAATGCATTTAACAGTGCACTTTTTATGTAAGGCACTGCTTTTAGCATTAGTGAAACAAAAGCAGAAAAAAAAAATCAGGGAGTAATCATAATTAATTTATTCTGGGATTGTGCATAAAATAAACACCTAGAATCAACAACACAGATGGTGACATACATTCTGGCAAGTTGTAACAATAAATAAAATGAGAGCAACAGAACAAATTATGAAGCACTACACTCAATACAGCCTAGCTTTTAAAGTGCCAAAACAATATAGCATGGGTGATGAATAATCAACCTGTAATTATCAAAACCAAGTGTGAAACTAAAACGTCGAAAAAAAAAAATCTAAGTTAAGGAACTGTCAGCATGTACCAGCCAAAAGGAACAAAGCCCTCCAGGAGCAATGTGTAAGGGGCTGCTAGAAAAGCCCATGAACTAAAACAGATGCTGCAATAACTACATTAACTACTTAACATAGTAAGCAAAATAATTAAATTTGCAGAAAGTACACACAGAATGCACCTATGAAACTGCTCAGGTCAGTGCAATCCCTAACTTTGGTAGAAGGCTGCCCCATTGATAAGGCTTAACATAGAAAGCTCATGACTCCTCGCTTACAAGCCTTTGCAATAATACTGTGTCATTTATATTAGAGCTGAGCACACAAATAAGCTTGCACAAATATGAACGTTAGAGAACAAGCATAGTAAATCTGATCTTTCTATTACTGGGAGTCACACAGTTGTCTAGCAATGGCGTTAGGATTCTGTATGAAACAACTTACAGGACAAGGTTTTCCGAAACATTACCTCTCAAGTGAAGCACATATTCTGGCTAAGACATGAGGATACATTTTCACCGCTGCTGTTCTAGCTTCTAGGGGTGAAGAATCTGCAAAGTTCTCATCACCAGAACTATTTTTCTTTTGATTTTAAAATTTCAGCTTTTCAAAACGACATTCCAAAAAGAAAGCAGCGCCCAGCCATACTAATAGTATTTAAAATGCAAAACATTTACTTTTAAAGGGGTAAAAAGCTTTGCACTGCAGTGGAACTTGTGAAAGGTAGAAATAGTAAAAATAAACAAGTAAAAGAACACGGACACAGTTTAGTAGTAGATCACCCAGAAACAAGATGATTAAGTAGACTTGTTTCCAGATGCATTGATTTAAGTGATGACATCAGAGACTACAGAATCAACAAAAAGCAGAAACACTATCTTCTCTGGGGAAGACAGTGACGAGTTCACTGACAATCAAAAAACTGTAACATCAGTACCAAAGCTTTGTAAAACACTAAACAGCAAGATTAAAAAAGTTGTTAAAGTTTGTAAAATCATCCAGTGATGAAGTCATCTTTTCCAATACTCCTTGCACTAGAAGCCATGCTTATGACAAGAAAGTATCCCATATTTATTTTCTAGGTACTCCACGGTTCACTGAGATCTGAGGTGGAGTAGATGATGTGACATTTGGGCAAGAGAAACATTAGAAGAAAAGAACAGGGAAAAGATAAATCCATTGTGAAGGAATCCGTCGACAGTTTGAGGAACGATAAACGCAGACAATCCTAGCAAACCAGTTAATGCTTTCCACAATCGGCAGTTTCTTCAAGAGCTGCATGACTTATTTCAACATTTCATCGAGGGGAATTGTATTACGAGAAAAGATTTCATTAATGGGGAACTGTATTACAAGAGAAGATTGCAAAGGCAGCACACGGCTACTTCCTGACTTGTAGCATTTGGAATACTACAAAACTGCTAACTGAAACCCACACAAAAGTAACCATTCACTTTTGGTTTCAATATGGTCTGAGTTACAATACTGAAATGTTTCTTTTTACCAGAGGTTTCTAAGGCTAGTTAATAGAGAGGACTGGGTTTGCATGTGGGAAAATCAGCTAACTAGAAGATAGGTATATATGGTAGTTTTCCACTTGCAAGCATAGTTCTATCTCCTTATGGCTTTTATTGGTTGTAATCCTGGAGGAAAACTTGATGGTGATATCATAAGACCACTTCTCCTGGTAAGACCAGACCTCACAACAGAGCTTCAGGACAGAGTACGACCTCCATTTATAAACACTACACCTAAATCAGCTTATAAACCACCAAGCGGAAAACGACATCATATAAACCACCAAGCGGAAAACGACATCATATGGAATAGAAACAATCTTCTGAAAGAAATGGTTATTTTAGTACAAAAATCCCCCACAAAACAGTAAGTTACTGCTGTGAACAATGTGGGAAAAGCAGCTCAAGCTGGTCATATTCCACCATTTCCACAGAAACTGAGAGATCTGCAAAGATCAACAATTATTTTGGTACTGTTATGGACAGGAATCTCAGCAACTAGCCAATCTGGCCCATACTCGTCTGTGAGTTTGTGGTTATCACATGCTTTAAAATGTGCCTTAAACACACACACACACACACACTTTCTTCCTCAACTTCCTGGCCTGGTCAGTCTTAATTCATGTGCTCAGTTAAGAACGGAGCTCATTTCAGACCTTAGTCATATTTAGAAATATCCTATGCCAAAGGAAACTTCAAGTAAGACAGGGAAAAAAGTACAACAAACTTATTCATCCTGCACAGGTACTCTAATGGACCAGAGTACTCAACCTCTACTAGTGATAGTGGAGACAGATGATAATGATAGATTGGACCAGATTACAGTCAAGTTGCATTCTGCAATTTACACTTACAAAACATAAAAAAAATGCTGACAGAAAGGCATGCAAGGAATTTCAATCATTTCTAGGAGGTGGACATAAACCTTATGTATGGGAGACACTGCAAGGGATAACTGGAAGCGCAGCTGGAATTTTTAGAATCCAAGCTTACAGATCTACAGGACTGATGGTGCAGGAAAATAAGGCACACTGGCACTACCTGCCTCAAAGAGAGGAAGGGACCGATAATAAAAAAGTAGATAAAGGAGAATTACCATTAATGGGCCGACACTACCGACCACTGAAGCCAAAATTAAGAGGGCAAACAGAATTTTCATTCCACAACACCCAACAGCCCAAATGCTTGGACTAGCATTTGAAAATTATTCCCTCAAAATAAAAATAAATAAATAAATAAAAGGTGACCAAAATCTTGTATTTCCACCATTGCTCTGGAATAATCAGACTGAGCTTAAAGACTACTTTCAGTGAAATCCTAAGGACAAACATTCCAAAATTATACAGTCATAGATAAAAATCAAGTCTATACATTCTTGAATGCCTATACAATACACAATGTAAATCAGTAGAACATGCCAGCAACAAGTGTTAACAGTATACATCAAGAAGTGAATATAAAGTTAAGACTTTAGACAGTGTAGTGGTTAAAAGAGGCAGACAAGGAGACACTACCATGGATAAGAGTTGGAGAAGATATTCAGGTAAGAGGAGAGGTCCACGTGGAAGCTAGGTAGGTTTTTAGATCTACAGAGAAATGGCGGTGTTCTCTCAAGCCTAAAGTCAGGGGAAATGGAATTCCACAGCCTGGCTACATGAGACAAAGTTTTTCAATTTGACAACTTCTTGGAGGAGGTTTTGGGTCTGAGATCTTAGATTTTTGCTAGGCATACAATTAATGCAAATTAGAAATTGACAAGCATTTAAATCTATTCAGAATCTTGTGTATATTTTCTAAATTAGTTAAATGCTAAAATATCTAGTTTTAACCAATTAATCTTAAGAAACGCTTTATAATGATGAGTTTTACTGAGGAGAGTAGCAATATATTTTTAAATTTTATTGTACTTGTGTTCTAGATTATATAGGCGATCTTTTAAAATATTAGCAAAGGCAGAAAAAACAAACTAAAGTGGGTAGTGACAGACTTTGGGTTCCAGGTTTTATGACCAAGATTGAAGTCTTTGGCTCTGTATGATCATAATTTCTCTGTAGAGAGTTGAACAAGGAGAGATACTTTTGAAGGCCAGATGACAATTCAGCCATCTTGACCCTGCACAGCTTAGGGTCAACTTCCCAAGTGGTTCTACGGTCTCCCATTTAAGGATGCCCTCAAAAATGTGAAACAACTGCTTCTCTCAGACAAACTGTTCACAATGGTCAGAGCAGTATCCTGAAAGAGCTTCTACGTGAAGAGAAAAGTGCCAGGGAAAATCTTAAGAGCAATTTCCCTTGTTCAAGAAACGGATGGAAGGTAAATGTGGTCTTCTTGGTTAACTGACAGTGAGGTAATTCACCCTAATGGATGATTTTGTTGAGCAGACAGCTAGTTTGAACTTGCATGTGTACGTTCATGGGATTTCATCCCCTGTTGCCTGCAGTTCATTAAACCACTCGTGTAATAATCTCCCCATTTACTCCTCATCACTAAGTTATAGTCAACTGGGCATCCCTCACTTTTACAAGACACATCACCTACCTGATGAACACTAAAAAATATCCTGTTGCAAAGTTATACACAATCCAAACCAGTTTGCAGTACAACAATAAGTAGGTAATTTTTAATTTTCAGTTTCTTTAATAACATTTGTTTTACAGTTATGTTGTCTCTTTCTTTTACCTTAATAATGTCAAATATACAATGCCATTGAACTACCATATAAACTTGTTTGTATAACTGCAGCTTATATAGTTTTGTAATAGGGAGCTTTAGCTTATACAAGGTTTGTATTATTAAGGAGCTTTTCTCTCCAGGACGCTGATGAAAAGGGGCTCTGGCTCAGTCAGACATTCCCGGTCAACAAATGTAAAATAAATTTAAAATTTTCCTTTTCATGCATGCCCTCATGGGAACAAATATGTTGTAGTGATCTTGTTTACTTGGAAAGGTACTTCTTGTTTATAATGCACCATGAATACATTTGATGGTCACTATAGTTTCTCTAGACAGATTAGTATTTCTCACTACTTTCATTCTAAATGAATGGAATTTCTACTCACTAGACTCTATACTTGACTTGCACAACAATACCACAGAAACAACCTCCTCCTTTAAATACCTAGGATTAAGACTTCAAAAATTAAGCTTCCAATTATAAAGTGAGCGCAATAATAAACTCCACCCTCTTCTAGGCCAACAAGATATATTTTCCATCTCAACCGGGCATCAACAAGGGTGTTCTCCTGTCTCAGCTAGAATATGGGCTACCCATTTTTGCATCCACCATCACAATCCAGAGAGAATCTTCAACACCATCTGCTGATTCATTGCAAACTCATCATTCTGTGATCAGCACTGTATCACCTTAAAAAAAGGCCAAACAGCTAACCACAAAAGCAAAAACAAAAATCTTACCTACTGTTATGATCCCTACTCTACAAACTACCCCAAACTCCATACATTTACTCCCCTTGCAGGTAAACTTCATGAAAAAACCTCCTCATACAACCTGAAAACACTCGCAAGTCACACTTTCATTATACTTGGAACCAAACAACAAAGCACTGCACAAGCATTCTCCTCAAGCACATACTCTTTGGCAAGCCATCACTTTTGAACTAAAGAAAATAAGTTTCTACTCAAGTTCAGAATACAACTCAAAAAGAACCTCTTCATCCAAACCAAATGCTCCTGCTTCAAACACACTATCCCCTCCCTCCTTTTCCACTCCTATGAAGGTTGACTCCCATAAGAAACCAATGCAAGTATTACACATCACATTCTGCTTGTTAACTAGACATACGGTTTTCTATGTAACTAATCTAAACTAATGTTACACACATTTCTGCCCCCCTTTTTTCTTTTTGTGAAATGTTTTGTACTTCATTCAGGTTGAGCCTGAAACTGGTCAATATTGATCAACGCACTGCTCCAGAAAACAAATGCAAATAAAATTCTACATACATACATTACACATACACACATATTTAAAGCACTTACTGCTATGTCCAATACTCCTCAATACAGTGTTAGTACCTGAATTGCTGGGTCTCATACAGGATGTTTCCAACCGTGAAAACTGCTTATATAAAGTAATGTTTTTTTTTTTTAAGTGAAAATTTCAGAGTTTCAGATCACATCTTCTTTCCTTCTCTCTGCCTGCCAGAGTAACATTTTTGTCTTGCAAAGCTAAATTAACTAGTGAAGCTGATCCCAGTGGTTGATCACCTTCAGACCACAAAAGGCAAAACATAACTTATCACCTCTGGGCAGGAAAGCATGCAACAATAAAGGTTGCAAAAGTTTAGCTTGAGCAGTTTTCTGACCACAGTGGGTATAAAAATAAATAAATAAATAAATAAAAAGTTACAGGTACCTTGCTGTGTGCATTTTCTTGGGCAAGAAACATTTAAATGTTATAGGCAAACTGATGTAGCAGCAAGGGATGTATTCCTCAAGTATCATGAGATTTCATTCAGCCTCAGCACAGCATATATGGAGGAAGCCGACTACGACATTATTGCCACCAATTGTAAGAAGCTGCCAAACCGTACGTTTTCAGTATGAAGTAAGAGGATCATACAGCGGGATTTCCTTTACCAGAGTATATGTAAGCTGTATTCATCCATTAAGGGTGGGCAAACCTTTTGATTCGTGGGCCACATTGAGTTCTAACATTTGACAAAGGGGCCGGAACAGGAGCAGATAGATGGCATGCTTTGAAAACATCACCTCATTGGGGGAAAAATACACATCTTGGGATATGGAGAAAACATCACCTCATTGGGGGAAAAATACACATCTTGGGATATGGAGAAAACATGTGCTTTAATTTCCAATGAAAATGAAGAAAAGCATTACAATAAAATCTCTGACTTCGAAATGAGTCTTTAAACACTGAAAATCAAATAAATGACCATTTTATTTTAAAGCACTGAAAGTTCTGTTATCCTTCAGGATATCACCTTCACTCTCCTCCTGACTGTCTTTTTTTTCAAAAACGGTAGGAGATGCAGATGTACTTGTCCTGTTCCTTTTATTCAATTTGTTTCCCGGTGCCAAAGTCAACAACGACCAGTGCAAGGACGAAACAGTTGCAGCAAGTCAGTCTGTGAAGCGTTATATTTGATCTGGCGCCAAGACTGTTGATTTTAACAACGTGTGTATCACGGAGACACACACATTTTAATGGGAGCAGTGTTGTTGGTCTCCTTTTTAGCCAGCGCATCAAAGTCTGGAGTTAGTTTTGTTGTGGCGATTCTCAGGATGGATCTGAGGTGTAGGTCTGTTAACTTGGATCTGTGGCTGGCTTTGTTGATGTTCATGACGCTGAAGGTCTGTTCACACACGAAGGTAGAGCCGAACAAAGCCAACATCATCTGCGCTTTTCGCCTTAGATTTGGAAACGCGGCATCATTGAGTGAAGCATAGAAGTCATTTAGTTTCAGAGAGCTGAATTTCTCTTTTAAGGCAGGGTCGGACTGAAGGTCGATCAGTTCGAGCTAAAGCTACTCTGGAGCTGTTTCGGGGTCTTGTGACAGAGGAAAGGCCACCAATTGAAGTGACTTGTCAATTTTGTCGAAATCCAAAAACCGGCGGCAGAATTCTCCGTGCAGTGCATCCAGTGACTCACTGTATTTCTTTACTTTTGCTCCGGCCTCTTTCAGCGTGGCTAGTCTAGGAAAATGAGTGAATGACTTGTTCAAAATCTGCCTGGAGAATAAAGCCAGCTTGGATTTGAAGGCTTTCACGTTTGTGTACATGTCATGCACAAACTGCTCCTTCCCCTGCAGTTTCACGTTGAGCTCATTCAAGTGTGAAAATATGTCTGTAGCAAACGCAAAGTCACACAATCAGCTCTTGTTGCTCAGCTTAGGAAATTCATCAGTCTTCCCCTGCCGCTCCAAAAACACGCCAATCTCCTCTTTGAGCTCCCACACTCGTTGAAACACTTTGCCCAAACTCAACCAGCGGACACAGGAGTGATAAAGCAGGTCCTGGTGATCCGCATCAGTTTCCTCCAGGAACGCAATGAACTGAAGGTGCTGAAGTCCCCATGCGCGTATGAAGTTGACGAGTTTCACCACAGGATTCACAACATGATTCAGCTGTAACACTGATTTACATAGAGATTCCTGGTGGATGATGCAGTGGGGGAAAATGACATCCTGGTCAGGGTTTTCATCTTTCACTTTATTCTGGATTCTCCTCAGCAGGCCAACGTTTTTTCCCATTAAATTCGGAGATCCATCTGTGGTGACATTAACAAGCTTACTCCAGGTAAGCTTCATGTTTTCGATGGCAGCAGACACCTGTTCAAACAAGTCCTCTCCTCGTGTTTGTCCTTTCAGAGACTCCATTGTCAAAAACTCCTCCATTATTTCAAAAGTTTCGTTGATTCCTCGGATAAAAATGAGGAGCTGAGCAGTGTCTTTGACATCGTTGCTTTCATCCAGTGCTAAAGAATAAAAAGTGAATGACTTCGCCTTTTTGTTTAATCTGCTGGTGATATCTTCATCTATTAGTTCCACACGGCGAGTCACTGTCCGCCGTGATAAACTGATTTTCTCAAATTGGTCTTTGGTCTCCGGGCAGAAAATACCTCCTGCCTCTACCATACATTCTTTTAAAAACTCACCCTCAGACAGTGGTTTGCTGGCCTTTGCTATTTTGAATGAAAGCATAAAACTGGCCTTGGTACTTGACTCTTGAATGGCAGTTTGACGGTGAAAAAAACTTTGCTGAGCCTTCAAATTAGCTGCCACCTTCTCAGCAGCAGCTTCCCGTTCTTTTGTTGAGAGCTTGCTAGCATAATTAGCGTGCTTTGTGGCAAAGTGACGGCTTGCTGAGCCTTCAAATTAGCTGCCACCTTCTCAGCAGCAGCTTCCCGTTCTTTTGTTGAGAGCTTGCTAGCATAATTAGCGTGCTTTGTGGCAAAGTGACGGCTAATATTATACTCTTTAAAAACCGCCACAGTTTCTTGGCATATCAGGCAAACAGCAGATGATCGGTGTTCAGTGAAAAAATATTTAGTTGTCCACTCCTTATTGAACACTCGACATTCTCGGTCCAGTTTCTTGGCATATCAGGCAAACAGCAGATGATCGGTGTTCAGTGAAAAAATATTTAGTTGTCCACTCCTTGTTGAACACTCGACATTCTCGGTCCACGTTCCTTTTCTTGGGTCCGCTCATTTTCATAGAGGGGCGGTGGGTCAAAGGGTAAAGTGCAAACGTGGAGTAATAGGCCTACGCTTCACCTCAACAAAGCCAATATATCTAGAGTGCGCCATCTAGTGAGGAAACATCAGAATTGCAGGGGAAATAAAACATTAACAAGGTTAATTCATTAAATTTTTTCAAGTTTGGCGGGCCGAATCAAAACGTTTAACGGGCCGCATGTGGCCCCGGCCGTAGTTTGCCCATGCCTGCATTAAGGAGTTGCTAAAACATACTGTGGTTAAATTGTACACAACTCTGGTGTCTCCCAGATGCTTATAGGGGTGTTAATGGAATGGATTTTCTCGATTGATGTTATCTTGGGAGGCAGAAGAATGAAACACCCCCCCCCCACTCAACTTTTCAGATTAATGACCAGTTCCATGGGGTAAATTATCAAATTCCTCGGCATACAACCTTACAGCAGCTTTTTTACATAATTGTACTCACAGAATTATAAAGATTAACTACAAAAGGAAGGTACATTTGTGCAAGTTAAACTTACCATAACAATAAATGTTTGAATGGTCAATGCTGCAGTAGCCTTAGCTATATCCTCGGCAGGATATAATCCATACAGCAGCCGGTCAGCTTCCAATGCTTCAGGGCACCTTCCACACTCCCAAACAGTCAGGCAGCTAAAGCGGACTATAAGAAAAGTTAGTAGCGAAAAAAACACACACAAAAGAGTGAGGGAGGGAGCGGCCACTGCAGCAGCAGTGATTATTGGAACATCTACTGTTATCGTTATGGTAAGTAGTTTAACCCACACAGCTGTACTATCTTCATCATACTGATCACTGCTGCAATAGTGTTAGCTAAAAGTAATCTATCTGCACGACTAAATACATTTGGAAGGTGGAAGGAGTGCAGTAGTCCCTGGAAATGGTACTAGCCAAGCTTGATCTGAACCTACAGAAGGAATAAAGCTTAGTGCTTTATAAAAGTATGTATAGAGGACCAAGTAGCAGCTTCAAGAATCCACCCTCTCCAAAAAGCCACAGATGAAGTCAAGGCCCTGGTAAAGTGGGCCTTATAGTTAGTATAATAAGAGATAATAACCTTAGACAACCATTTGGAAATAAATAGTCTGTTTTGGCACAGGTTGGTCCTTCTTACCTTCCCCAAGAAAAGAACAGCTGATCTGAAGATCAGAAACATGTATTTACAGTACCACAGTTGTCTGTGGACATTCAATTTATGGAGTAATCTTTCTTCCCCACTTTTAGGTTCGGGGGGGAAAAATGGGAGATGGATAGGTTGGTTTAAAGTCAACTCAGACACCACTCTGAACCAATGTACTCGATACAAAAAGTAGTTAAAGACTGCAAAGCTGAAGCAATTTAAAAAAATGAAAATCATATTGTCTGCAAAAGAAAGTTTTAAATTAATGTTTGGATAAAGTTGAGTATCAAATCTTTCTTCTCGAGTTCACTTGGTCACTGCAGGACCGAACTGAAGTTCAGGTGAATCCGGGGCACTGACACTGCTTTCAAATTTGGGGACTGCAGGAGGGTGCTGAGCCATTAGCCTTGTAGCTTTTTTTTTTGTTCTTTCTTAACATGAGGTTGTAAATAATTTACCTGCTAATCTCAGTGG